>NW_012115422.1:6471598-6499969 GCF_000951035.1 Colobus angolensis palliatus
TTTTTTTGTATTTTTTAGTAGAGACGGGGTTTCACCAGATTAGCCAGGATGGACTCGATTTCCTGACCTCGTGATCCGCCAGTCTTGGCCTCTCAAAGTGCTGGGATTACAGGCTTGAGCCACCGCGCCTGGCCTTCAAATGAATTCTTAAGAAGAACAGCTCAAATCAATCATTATCCTATTCAAACATCTCCTGTGGCTCCCCTAAGTGAGTTACAGGCTTTGTAATACCATACACCTGTTTAAATCTCTACTCTGCTACTCACCAGCTAGGAAACATTACATAAATTAATTGTCTTAGCCCCAATTTTCTCAGCTGACAAGCAGGATTAAAATAGTAATCATATCTCATGAGGAGCTCTGAAGGAAATAATACACGTAAATTCTTATCACGGTGGCTAGAAAACTGAAGGATTTAGTGAATGGTGAGCATTATTACTACCATCACCATAGAATCCAATTCCAATGCCACAGTTCAGCATCCAACACCATCCTCAAACTTAAATGAAAACTGTTTTCTCACACTTTATAAGATTTATTAAACCAAATTCTCTCTCAAGGGCAGGCCCCACATCTTATTTTTCTTTTCGTCTCTGGCCCCTTAGGCATTGCCTTACACTTGGTAATTGCTACAGAAATGTTCACTGCATGAAGCACTAGTTGGTTCTTGTACATATACACTTTCTGAGTTCTATCACTTTTTTTCATGCTGTCATGCCTTCCAGGATGCTCTTCCCTTTTTGTCTCCTTTTAAATTCTCTCCATTTTCAAGTGACACTTTAAATGCTATCTCTTCCACGAAGCCTTCCCTCTTTGTTCAGAAGAAAGCATTTTGCTTTCCTCAGAATCTGCAATGCATTTTATTTACATCTCCATTACAGTACTTAAGACTGTTGATAACCTGCAACGCATTTTATTTACATCTCCATTACAGCACTTAAGACTGTTGATTGTGTATTACTTGTGCATGTGTCTTCTTCCTCAAAGAGCTCTAAGCTTTTCTGGCTTAGAGACCAGACTTAATTTACTGCTGTTCGTCTAGGGCCCTGCCCAGAGAACGCACTTAATGAATGTGTTGAGTGAATGTAGGCGTAAGGGAAGGGCATCTGTGTTTTTAATATAAGAACTGTGCTGCTGCATACGACCTGATTAAAGGTTTTATTGCTCATTGATAATTATGATCATCTTCAAAGAGTACATGGATTATGAGAAACAAGTTTAAGACCTCTTATAAATGAAGTATGTTCCTAATTTTGGCTTAAAGGCCGTACTCTAGAATCCAGAAGCATTTTTCATGGAAATAATAATTCCTGGGATAGTCCTCAAAAGCTTAATTAACCTGCAGGACAGCTGTGTAATACATAGCATTGCATTAGCAATAGCACCTCAATGCCAACCCTACTATAAGGGGTCTTGAAAAGGAGTCAATAGCCTATGAGTGTTTATGAAGACACTCAGTCTTCCTTGCAAAACATAAAGCCATGACTTTTGTTTTCTTTTTTATATTTTAAGACATACTCAGAAAGCCATAATCTGAAGCCAACTTAGTTGTGTATTCGAATGGTTACTTTTCATTGCCAGGATGAATGTGACCTGGTTAAAGAATTAATTTATAACTGTTGATTATAAATTGTAAATGTAGAAAATGGAAGTCCTCTATAAAGTCCACATATTTGAATTCTCAGAAATAATTTTATTTTTAATTTACAATTCTAAATTATAGTTTTCATGTCTTCACTTTGGATTAATTTTAAATGGACTATGGCTTCTGATTGTTGACAAATTTTTAATAACATTCACTGGGGAGGGGAACTGTTATTTTAGAGTAACTCTTGAGTGAGTAATTTTTTTTTTTTTTTTAGACAGGGTCTCACTCTGTCACCCGGGCTGGAGTGCAGTGGTGTGATCTCGACTCACTGCAACCCCCGCCTCCTGGGTTCAAGTGATTCTCCCTGCCTCAGTCTCCCGAGTAGCTGAGATTACAGGCACTAGCCACCACACCTGGCTAATTTTGTATTTTCAGTCGAGACAGGGTTTCGCCACGTTGGCCAGGTTGGTCTCGAACTCCTGACCTCAAGTGGTCCACCAGCCTCAGCCTCACAAATTGCTGGGATTATAGGCGCTGAGTCACCATGCCAGGCCCATAATCTTTTTTAATGAAAAAATTATGGCCCTTCTAGTCATCTGAATTGCAATTTTGGATTTTCACAAGTTTACTTATTTAAAGCAGCAGGTAAACCTAGAAACAAGCTATCTGTGGGGGGAAAAACACAAACATATTTTCACTGTTACTTTTGCTTCCACTATCACTAAGCTAGACATTATAGTAAATTGAAAACGGAGATCACTGGTCCTAAAGGTGCTTTTCTATTTAGAGAACAAAAATAATATATCCAAAAACAATTAGAGACTAATACAAAGACACATAAAATTTAATGTAAATTAGTGGCACAGTTATACAAGTGGTACAGGACAGATCATAACATCCACAGGGCAGGAAGCTTTGTTTCATTCACGAATGTATCCTATGCACCAGGAACAATGCCTTGCACATATTGTCAGCTCAACAGCCACTGCAATCAAAGGAGAGACAAAAGTGGGCTAGAAGAGCTGGGGAAAGTTTCACTGTGAAGGCAGGACTTGAGCAAGACCTTAAAATATGTGACTCTTTGATTCCTCCTTAGCTTCCACCTACATCCAGACTACTGGCAAGTCCTGTTGTCTCCACCTCCAACATAGGCTGCAAATCTTCCTGCTTCCGTCCATGTCACTGTCACCTACTAGTCTGAGATACCAACATTTGTCTGAACTACAGTTAATGGCTCTTAAGGGATCTTTCTGGGACCACTTATGGTCTCTGACATTTGGTTCTCACACAGCAGCCAAGCAAACTGTTTAAAAATACAAATCTGATCATGTCACTCCAGTGGAACAGCTTCCCACAGCACCTGGAATAAAATCAAACCCCTTGCTATGGCCTATAGTCAACACATGTTTAATTAAGCCCCTGTCTACTTCCAAAACCTCACCGAGTACTGCCTCTCCTCCCCAGCCCCCAAGATCTAAGTTTCCTTCCTCTCTCTTTCCCAAACACATCACATTCATTCTATCTCAAGCTTTTGCCTTTGCTGTTCCCTCAGCATGAAACTCCCTGCTCCCATTTCAGTTGTGCCTCAGCTCAGTTATCACCTCAGTGAGCCCCTCCCTCTATTACACTGCTCTGTTTTATTTACTTCATGGCACTTATTTGTCTCTAAAATGACCACGTTTTACTCGTTTACTTGTTCATTATCTCCTCTTACTAAAACATAATCTCCACAAGGGTAACAACTATATTCCCAGTTTCTAGAGCAGGGCCAGGCCTATGGTAGGTACCCAATACATATTTTGAATGAATGAATAACCACACTTTTCCAGCATTTTCAAATGTGAAGATACTATTTTAGCGTCAAATGGTTTCAAGGACTTCTCACATAGTATTAGTGTTATTTTTTCCCTCGGTATTCACTGACCATATTCAAAGCTGTTATGAAGTTAGCAACATTTAAAGTACAGTGGTATTTCATTATCACAGTAGGGTTGACATACATTTGGCAAAAATATGTTGAGTATGTGTGAGAAATGGTATTTATTCAATCTGTCAAATTGAAATCTATCAAACTTATTACACATTTCTATTCACAGGTACATGAGGATCCTCAGCCCACAGATGTCAGTGAAGCCATTAATTAATATTCAGATTTGATATAAGAAGACGGAAGGAATGGCAGAGGTCCTAGTTAAAACTTTCTTGAGACCAAGATAAGAAAAACTCTATTTAAAGACTTATCCTAAACTAGGATAAACTAACTTATTTTTTAAACCATCTAACACCTAGAGTTTATTAGTCATCTTTACTCATTTGTATAACAATGTCTAACACTTACATAACATTTATTATGCACCAACACTGTTCTATACACTTATGTATATTAATTCACCCAATTTTCAAATTAACACAGTAAAGGAAGAACTTGCTATTACCTGCATTCTCTAGATGAGGAAACAGGGCACAGAAAGACAAAATATCTTCCCCAAGATCCCGAAGAAGACACGCATCAGAGCTGGGGTTCAGTTCAAACACATGTAGTTTGGCTCTACAGCCCATACTTTTACCACTATGTTATGCTGCCTTGCTTATATAAGGAGGTATCATTTTTACACTAGTAAAATATCTCTTGCACCATCCACAGCACATAAGAAAAATTGCTTATCAGATGTCAGTTACTCCTAAATATGCATATTTTACTCTTAAACATTCTTAAGTAGTATCTTCTTGATTACTGCCAAATAAAGCTCTGAAATACTTCACAGCAAGTAACTTTATGGAGCAGTTCTATATCATGTGGGAAATCATGAGGAAAATCTAAATCAAATACCAAATCTCACGGTGCCTTTAATATCACTGTGAAAACAGCATAATTTTCTAGGACATGTTGTGAAGGCTGAGGTGGTAAGCTAGCATATCTTAAAATGACTTGAAACCAAAAATGTATTTGTGAGCATATTCCCAAATCACCACAAATGTTCTGTATTCATGAGTTATAACATGAGGACACAGAACTCACCTTAATATATAAGGTCTTTAAGTGTGCAAAGCACAGTGCTTTCTGCACAGTATAGGGTCAAGCTGTTTATGAAGAAAGGTCAATATTGGTTTATAGCACCAAGGTTATAGACATAGTCCAAGAAAGAATTCCAATAAGACTTAGGTTGTTTTGTCATTTATATAAGGTCCTTCATTTATTTTCTCATTTAGTCCCTCCTTTTTGAAGAGATTAGCTGTCTTATGAAATGTGAATGAGTCAAGGAGGAGTTGACTATCCTGACCATATCCCATGTTATGCAACTTGACCCCAATGTAATAAATCTTCCTAGAAGCAGGTCTTTTCCAAATGGGGCCTGTCCTCACTATTCTCATGTGATACTTGGCAAATGAGGTATTGTGGGTCTGACTGGACAGTTCTCTGCTCCTCAGCTGACAACTCTTTAACACAGATGTCAGCCGGAAAACTTTACTGGGCACGTAGGGGATCAGAACTTTTGAATCATGTCCAGCCAAGGGAGTCCATCATCTCTCAGCTCTCTGCTGCCCTGCCCCATCCCAACACCAACATACAATTCCTACAAGTCCTCTGAGCTCTGATGGCACAGAACATGGGAGGGGGAAAGGATGGGCTCTCAACATGAAGCTGTTTCCTTTGTGAGTTCACTAAGGCAGAAAAATCTGTACATTTCTGTGATCTATTCTTTAAGAAAAATTTGGGGGCTTGGGAATAAATGTGAAGGAACTGAGGGCCTTTTATCATAGTGTATGTAGCCTTAGAGTCAGACCCCAGTTCAAATTTTGCTTTTACCATTTAATAGTGAAAAGACTTTGCAGAAGTGCTTATTCTCTGAGCCTCAGTTTTCTCATCAGAAATAATACCTGTCTTTTTTTAGATTTGGAAGGGGAAGGACACTTATACAATGCTTAACACAGTGTCTGGCACACTGTGCATTCAATAAATGTTAGTTCTCTCTTTGTTTCTCTGATGCTGAAGAGAGCCAGGTGTTTGGAGGCTGGCATTTAGAAATGCCTATAATATCCTCAACATATTCTGTTTTTATTGGTTTTTTCTTTATTTTGGCTTTATGCCAGAGATTCTTAAATTAGGATCCATGGACCACCCCCTCTCCAGGAACTGTATGCAAATATTTGCAACCATGCTTATTTCTCAGAGAGAGGAATCAGAGTTAATCAATTCACAATGGATTCTGTGATTCAAAGGGATTAAAAATGTCTATATATGTTTCTGAAAAGTTGCAAACAAACCGAATCTCTTTTTTTAAATCAAATTTTATTTTTAATGTACTAGAAGAGTCTGCGAGTAAAAGGGACTCTACAGTGAATCTTTCTATAAAGCAAACACTTGTTTCATAAACTGCATATTTCATCCAGGTTTTTTCAGTTTTTGCATACCACATTTCATTAAAGTAGAATATATAGTGATATTACATGCATAGTAGCTAACTTCCATGAACAATTTAAACACATCTTGTGGGGTCAAGTTCAAGTTCAGTGTACACTGAAAGAGAAAGAACTCCAGAAAGTCCTTGCTCTTAACTGGACAAAGTCTTCGTTATTCTCTGCTCCAAACATCTCATTTTATGGAGGAAGAAATTGAGGTTCTGAGAGGTTATGTGACTTGCCCAAGGTCATCACAATAGTTACGGACAATGAGGAATAACAGCTGTAAAAATAATGACAGTGATTATGATGATGATGACAGCACTGTGATCTATTGAGCATTTACTTAAGCTAAGCCTTTTTAAGACTGTAACCTCACGTACTTTCACTGCAAGCCCGAAGGAAGATTACCTCTATTCAGCAGATGAGGCACTCTGCCCAGGGCTCCGCAGTCAGCAAAGGGACAACTGAGAACAAAATCCAGCTCACAACTCATATCCCTGTTTTGGCTTTCCACATTGTGCTCTTAATCAGTACTTGAAACTGCTTCCCAGAACACAACAGAACAGAGAGTCATGTGGTCTTGAAATACAAACAATTAAAAGGTTAGTTAGCAAAGTTTCAGCCACAACCTTTAAGTTCTATTCATATTTTCAGATGGGGTTTTACAAATACAATATTAGACAGTTCTTGCTAATGCTACACTTTCACAAATATACACTAGGAGTACAATCTCTCGAACAAATCCAGATCATCTCCTGCTTGTAGTAGAGCTCTTAGACACAACCCTCCTACTCAGTTCTTAGGCCAAAGAGATCGGCCCCCATTGTCTATACCTTCCCTACCCCTCCTTCTAGACCACATGCTGGGTTCCTGGGATTCTGTAAGTCCATGCCCTAATGGCCCTCAGACTACTTCCAAGTCCTGTGTAGGTCCCTTTTCCAGATCCCTTCCTGTGAGGTGGGCAACACCTGTGTGGGCCTGGGAGTGGCCTCAGGGTGGTTATTTTCAGAAAACGTAGTTGGAGGTTGGCAGTGAGGACTAGGGTGTCTACCTTCTTGTTGAACAGGACAGGAGGTGGGCCAGGAGCCACTTTGTGCTTCCATGTTCTGGCACAGAACTTTGAGGTGTCTAGGAATTCTAAAATAATACCTGGCCTTCTCGGATATTTATGAATAAAAAAATCCATGTATTCAAACATCCAACTGACTTTCAATGATGGCTAAAAGCCAAATAGTGTACTAAGTGTTAAGTATATAATGATGGACCAGAAACCTTCAGTCCCTGCCTTCATGGAGCTAACTGCCTTGTGAAGGGTTCACTCGAACACACAGACATTTACGATACAGAGTGATAGTGTGGCAATAGGAAAAATACTGATATGCTGAGGGTACATAATTCTTTCATAGGTGTCCAGTAAGACTTTTTTGAAAGAGTAAGGTCCAAGCTGAAAACTTGAAGAGTAGAATTTACCTAGGCAAAAGGGAATATGACAGGAGAAGAGGAAGAACTGATCCAGGTATGTTTTGAGAAAACTATACGTAAAGCCAGACCTGAGCCAGAATTAGCACGGTGTCCTGAATTGAAAGATTTTCAGTATTGACTAAAGTTTTCTCTGGGGTAAGAAATGTTCCTGGAGAGGTAAGCTGGGATCACCCCAATGCAGGTCCTATAAGTCAGGTTAATGTGCTTAGAATTGTCCTAAAGACAGTAACGAGCCAAAGACAGATTTTAAATAAGGTCATACCATGCTGAAGCTTTCATGTTACGAACATCAGTGGTCATAGAATAAATTATATCTATGTGCAAGAGGAACTCATGGCGAAGTCTGGGTGGGAAAAGAGAGGCTGATAGAGCTAAGGAGTTCAAGCAGAAGGCATCGTAGTAACCTATGTGACAGACGATTTGAGTATGAACTGAAGGTTAGGCGGTAGTGAGAAAAGAATACAGACAAAAGAGATAGACTCAATAGGACATGATAACTGATTGGAGACATGGCTAATATCCAGTGGACTATGCAGCAAGGCTTCCAGCTTGGGTAGGTGGAGGGGCCTGTCATGGAGAAAGAACACAGAAGGAGAGGTCAGCTTGGAGGGAAATGTCATTTCTAAGCTTGACCTGAAAACCCCTCCAACGCAGGGATTTTGGTTTTTACCTTCCCATACTACCACCAAGACTGAGGGTGCAAGGCCTGTGTGCTAGACTGTACAGGCCTCCCCTTCCCACTAAGCCCTGTTTATTCTGTATCACCAAAAAGAAGGGCAGACAAACAACAGCCATGAATAAAGGGAATTCTTAAATGAGGCTCTCATTTATAATTCCTCTGTCAAAGATAATCAGTTGTTTAAAATATGTGGCTATCATTAAAGTTACCAGTACTATTGAATAAATAATAAAGTAGCAGAATTTCCACAATTGTATTTGATTTTCAGGTATTTCAAATCTTATAGCAAGAATTCAGATTTAGTCAATACTTCAAGAATCTGTTCTCAAGTATTTGATGTTAACATAATAAATGTTGATACTTTAAAGTTGAAGAAAGTGACTTAGGAATGGCGAATTCATATCTTCTGTAACACATCTTTTCAGACTTTGCATATGCATTTCACAGTATATCTCTAGCAGCAATTAATCTTTATTAATAGATCTGAATTACAATCTTCTCTCAATCTCCAAGAATTTCACATGAAAAATTACAGAAGAAAAATTTTAAGCAATAGCACTTAGACTTGGATGAAAGGAATAGTATAATTTTTATTTTTATTTTGCCAAAACACCAAACTGATATGCTAACAATACTTTGTGAGGCCAGCAGCTATCAGGAAAAAAGAAAAACCAAGAAACAAAAAACTAAATGATAGGTTCAGTTTTTTTTGAAAACAAACTTTTCGAAAGTAAAATTTATCATTTTGCTCAATATTGATGAATATTTGTTGTATTTATTAGTTATGTGCTGTAAAGTTAGGTCTTTTTAAAAATAAAAAATTTAGATTAAAAGCTAAATTTAAGAAAGTTACCTTTGAGCTTTTTGACAATTGTGCTATGTGAATTTTTGAAGTTAAAAAGGTAGAAATCAATACTCTGTAAGGGAAAAATAAAAAACGGATGAGAAAGCTTTCAAAGGCTTCATAAATATTTTAAGTAAGCTCAGAGGAAAAAGACAAGTTGTGTGTCAGCAATGCCAAAGTTACTCAGATCTAATGCCAATGTGGCTTTGGATAAAAGTCTTAATTTTTTTACATTTCAGTCTCAGTGAATACGAGAACTAGAATAAAAACAAACTCGCCAAAATGCCATAAAAATCAGGTTAATAGTGAGCTCTGACACAACTTGATAAAAAGTATAGCATTATTATTATAACATCTATCTTATTTTCTCTTTCCACAGAAGTGTATCCTGTGAACCAAAAGGAATGACTTTCAAAATCACTCCTTTACTGTAATGCTGTTTAAGATCCATAACAAACTCTTCACTCATGAGGAATGGGCAAATAAAAATTAACAAGTTGAGGGTGCTTTAACAGAAGTATGACTCAGGCCTGGACTAAGGGGTTTGAATCCTGCACACAAACTGCATTTTACAATAGGGAAAATATAGGTAAACCACAATATATTTGGGGAAAAACAAAACTGTACCTTTCTGTGGATAAAATACAGATCAGAAGTGATACTAATCAGATAGGGAGTATTGTTCTTGCTCAGAACAATAAATGAACTCAGTACAATTAAATGAACTTTTCTGTTTATCCTTCTCAATATTTTTTAGGAGTCAGTGCAAATAACAAAGTAGAAAGTCTATGGAAGCAGAATCTAAAGTATCCCTGTTTGGCTCTGAGCAAGATATTTATGTGCTCTATCCTGAATAAGGAGCAGAGTGGGCTAAAAAATATCTCTGGGTAAACAATGACAAAATCTGCTGGGTAACCACTAAAATAATGAATATTGAAGCACTTGCATTACAGTCAAATCAACTGTAGCTACTTACAGGAAAAGACCATTAAAAGCCACAGAGCCTATAAACAAACTAGATGGAAGCAATACTAAGGAAGTTAATCTGAAGTCATACTTGTACACTGAATAAATTATATTCTTCACATAGCATAGATTGTGCACATTTATAAGTATGGATATAGCAACAACATTATAAGTATGTGCACATTTATAAGTATGGATTGTGCACATTTATAAGTATGGACATAGCAACATAGCAACTGCCTTCTCTTAAGGTTCTGAAGAGTTAGGGAAGGAAGGAGGCATGTTAGGGAGTCAGGGCTTTACCTAAGGAGAGAAGCTCCTTGCTTCACTTGCTCTCTCACTCCTTCCTTCTTGAACTTCTTAAAGCCCTGCCTTCTAGGACATTTCTCTCTCTAGGCCTTCCTCTAGTCTCTAATCAAATTGCTTTCTCTTTTTAGAACTGCCTTTCTTCTTTCGTTTCTGTGTATGTTGATGCTGCTCAGATGCCAACATCGGTCTTCTGCTGGTGGCCTTCTACCCTCTCTGGATGGTCTCCCTGCCTCTCAGGGTATCATCTCTCTGGCAATGACTGCTACTCAGAGCTCAGGCCTCTACCTCAGGCCTCAGCTCTGTACATCCAGATACCTGCTGGGTATTGCCAACTGGATGTCCCATAACCATGCTGAAAGCCAAATTTATTTGGGCAGGGAGAATTTGCTCTGCAATATGATAATAAAATTATTCATCCTGTGATAACAAAACATATATATAGAAGAAGTCAGTGCCAAAAAGTGAGAAAAAAAATAAAAACAAGATTTCGTACAAATATTAACTATACCAGAATTATATGTTTCAACTATAGTTATAATGATCTGATTACAAATTAAATGTAACATAATTTGAACTTTAAGTTCAAATGAACTATAGCACTTTGGTTGGGTTTGTTTTGCTCCTCACCAAATGTTAAAACCAGACTGAGAAGCAGAAGTCAAAATGCTATTTATTTGGAATTCTCATTGGCCTGCAAGCATTGCTCCTTTTCTTGGAAAGCTTTTCTTCCTACAGGAGATGCTTTCAAAGGCCACTTGTCTGTGAGCGAGGCTCCATGTGAGCTGATTCTGCCTACTTTACTGCAGAATGCCAGACCCAGGGGAAGAATATCAAGAAAAAAAAAAAGAAAAGAAAGAAAGCAAAAGGGAGGAAATAATTAATATAGTTCTCTCTCTACCAAAATTTCTGCATGAAGAATAAGTGTTAGTTATGCCCAAGTGTTTTGGTATTCTTAAAAGACTTCTGTTTTTTTTAAAAGGGAGGTACCTATGTTTTTAGTTTATATTCTTGACCCAGTGCTGCTATAATGCCAATGGAATAGTTAAAAATTTTAAAGTGCTACAAGATTTTCATTAAAAATCTATTAGAATTTCCTCATGGGTTCATTTTAAAAGTAAAGATTGGAACACATTTAAATGATAATATGTTGCATAAAAACTTTAACTTGTTTCTTCCCTTAGATAACTCCTCTCCTTGTATTCTTTAAATTAGATGATAGCAACTCTGCCACAACACTTGCCCCCTACCTCTCCTTTTCTTCCCACAGGCACACAGTTATGAAGTTTTACATTTGTAACCCCCCAATATGCCTCAAATCCATCTCTGCAACTGACTTCTGCCCTAGTTCAGACCCTCATCTCTTCACATCATTACTGGACTCCTTCACTCCAGTTTTAATCTCTTTGGATCCATCTCCCATGCCACTGCCAGAACAATATATCTAAAAATCCAAAGTGAACCACATCACTCTTGTGTTTAAAATCCTTTTTTTCCATTTATCCATTTGACACATAATGTCCTGAGGGTTAGGCCCTATGAGCCACATCTATGTGTGATGTTGGGAATGCGGCCTAAACAAGACAGTTGGGGTACTCATGCCCATGGAGCTTCACCTTCATCATGTCATTACACTATGGCCTATATGGTCATAAATCTGACTTTTCTATGCATCTTTAAGAGAGGAAGTATCTTTTTGACTCACTAAGGTTGGATGAAGTATTCCTTCACTTTATTCCTGTAATAGATATTCCACATCACCATAATTACTGCATTATATTGTGAGCATCTTTCTCTAAGCACACAATCATATATCCAGTTCTGGACAAATATTTAATGACTAACAAATTTGAACATGATTCATAAATTCAATATAGTCTATAATGACTTCAGAGAAAACTGTTGGCAAGAGATACTGATAATACAGAGAAGTAATTCAGGGAAGAGACCAGGAAGCAGGAGGTGTTTGGATCTCATCTCTAAGCCATATTCACATAAGCTTATAAAATTCAGGCAGTTCAGCAAACACAGGGTAAGTCCAATTGATCATTTTGTTCCAGGAATCTCTGCTGCACTGCTTACCTCCTTGATCAAGGTGTTAATTAAGTATGTTATGATAAAAACCGGTCCTTTTGCTAGAGAAAGTTTGAGGAAAAATCTCATAACAGATGGCTTTAAGCATTCCTCAGATGAGATATAAGGAATCCAGAATCCAGGAGAAAACTGGATATGAAAATATATTGAGGCAGTAGAAAGTATCATTATCTACAAATGAATATTTATGGCACGGAGAAGAGTCCTGTAACATTGGGCTAATAGAGTAAAACCTAAGACTTTCCATGAAGCTTTAGAACCCTCTATGAGAAAATAAGCAGGCCACCCAGGCCCAGATGGACTAAAGGGATCTTACTTTTTAAGGTCAAAATTAGTGGGGAATAAGCCAAAACTATTTTCTGAGATGGTAGAATAATACTTTTTCCATTTAAAGCTACTTCTAGTTCTAATGAGAGTACTTGATACAAAGTTGAATATATATCACATATATAAATCTTACACTGAAACATAAAGTTTCTCTAATAGTATATGCCAAAAAGTATACCTGAATATAGTTCCTTTCCTTCTGTAAGACCCATTATTGTAATTCTATAATTATATAGTGTCAGCATCTACTTTAAAGAGAAACATTGCCCATGCATGCCAGTATGTTTCTGGTAGAAAATGTGATAACTGGACCTATGCTCCTTTATAATTATAAATCTTGGGGAAAAATAAAGTTAATTTAAGGGTTTATTAAAACCTTATACATTGTAAAACTTCTTATTCTTATCAGAAAAAACTATAATGGCTTTTTACAAAAGTTTGGATAATTATGTGTCAGTATTCCTAATAAATTATCATATGAATACTAGTTATGGCCACAGTAAGGAAAACAATGAATAAACTAATTGTTTACTGGTTTGTGCTGTCTTTACTAAAAAAAATACTGGTGGCTATGAATAAATGTCAATGTGTTTGCTTTTCTGCAATTCTTCATAGGCTGATAATATTTAACTCTCATAATGTTTTCAAGCTAACATATATCCATTTTTTACATTATGCAATCAGTAAGTATCTAAATAGGTTTTCCTTCCTTCACAATTACTGATTACTTAATTACATAATCATATGCTATTATTGTTGGCTACACACCTTAGACATTAATCACTTTTCTCAACTAGTGACAGGACTCTGAACGTGGGATGTATATGTGTGTTTGTGCATCCATATACACATTGATAGATTCTTCAGATAATATGTATATTTATGTATGTTGCACATTTAAGAACTATAGACTTCCATTCAGAAGCTCTAATTCATTCATAAATTCATTCAAATATTTCTTAAGCATCTACTACAAACCAGTGCCTGTGTTCATTCTAACTAAGACAGGGTCCCTGCTCTTAAGAGGTAGTTGGGAAAAGAAAACAAAGAAAACAAGGGCAATAAATGAGTTATGTCCAGGGTAATGAGTAACTCTCCTTTCTGAGTACACACTACAAGTTAAGCCATATCTTTTTTTTTTTTTTTTTTGCTCTGCCGCCCAGGCTGGAGTGCAGTGGCCGGATCTCAGCTCACTGCAAGCTCCGCCTCCTGGGATTACGCCATTCTCCTGCCTCAGCCTCCCCAGTAGCTGGGACTACAGGCGCCCGCCACATCGCCCAGCTAGTTTTTTGTATTTTTTAGTAGAGACGGGGTTTCACCGTGTTAGCCAGGATGGTCTCGATCTCCTGACCTCGTGGTCCGCCCGTCTCGGCCTCCCAAAGTGCTGGGATTACAGGCTTTTGCCACCGTGCCCAGCCTTTTCATATCTTAAAACTATAACAATTATACACAAAAGCAAACTAATAGAGTAGGCACATTCATCTTGCCCTCCCAAACCAAGATGGTTAGAGGATGTGTGTGGTGCCTATGTGTGTACAGTCACTCTGAGACTATGAGGCACAGAATGAAAATAATTTTGTTATAATCTACCTCACTCATATACACATTCATAGTTGCCCTGCCCAGATACTGAGAACCATTTTGGATCAACACAAGTCATTTGCATTGTTAATTGCCAATCATGATGATGCTCAGAATTGAATCACTTCCATACCTAGTGGGAAACAGTTCTTTTGCCTTTTAAGGTCATGAGATTCTGTTCCTAAAGCTTGAAAGTCACAGTGGCCCTTCACTGTTCAGCTGATCACAAACCAGAAGTAATGACATTTACATTGCGAATAAACTTTGAATCAAGTGTTTTAACTCTTGGTTTGGTAGAGTTTCTTCTACCTGAGAAAAACTTATTTGACCTCCTTTATGAAATCTGAACATTTTCTTACTTGTATATCCATAAACACACACTCATATCAAATCTAGAAGTGCATAAAATTCCCTAATTATTTCCATATGAGAATCAGGAATGATGTGCAAAACAAATTACAATATATGTTGTTACTTTATCCTGACAAACACAGTAAATTACCTGACAAATCTGGGAACATTAAAAGAGTACCTTCCAGTCATTATCGTTGACATAAGCCTATGGGATAATGACCTCTTATGTTGGGTTTGTAGAATTAGACTAATAGAAAAATACGTATTTTGATGGAGATTAAATCCTGGCTAATGTGGAGAAAAACTGAAAATTTTATTAATTAGGCTTTTCAGTATACCAACTTTCAAGCAGCTAAATCTTTGCTTCCTTAATATTTCTTTGATCATAATTATTAGCATATACTGAGTGTTACTGGCTTACTGGTGTGAGATTAAAAACTAAGAATATCAAACTCAGCTTCTTTGATTAATGAGAACAAAATGACCTCTATCTAAAGCTAGATAACTAAATGACCTCATACCAAAGTTAGAAACTAAAAAATCCCACTAGCTTGTTTAAAGTATAACTGATAGCTTTTTAAAATATCTGCTAATTGTTAACTGCTTTAATCTGTCGCTTGACCAGGCATGAATATATACATAAATAAATATATAAATAAATATACACAGAAACAGATGTTGATAATTAAGATGCTCATATCTCAATAAAATCCATATTATAAATTTTATAACACTTATAAACTTGTAAAGTGTTTGGGGATCTGTCATAATTTAAATAATACTTTATCCTAAAGTCCAATAAAACATAAATTCAGAGTTAAATTTAATGAATAGGATTTGATATGTGCTTAAAAATAATAACCAACAATTTTGAACATTTTTCTATGTAGCAGATGCTTTGCTATTTCTATGCATTATATAATTTGATTTTCATTAGAACACTATAAGGTAGACTCTATTATTTGCATGTCACAGAGAAGATTGAGAAATTTTAGTGAGTTAAGTAACTTGCCCACTTACTGTTAATAAGTGACAGAACTTGGATTGAAACCAAATTTTAGTGGCTCCAGAGCCAAATTCAGCTCATATTTCGTCTAATGTGGTTTAGAAATTTGAAGCCCTGTAATGGAATCTCAGTGTTAATCAACTATTATTCCTAAGACCTTAGAGAAATCATTGAACATTCCAAACTTCAATTTTCTAATGTATGAAAGAGAGCCAAATTACCATGAGGATTCAAGAAATAATGTAAGCAAGAAAAATGCAGAGTGCTCTACAAGTATCATTTTATCACATTTTAATTTCTTAACATTTTATAACTCCCAAGGTATTCTGTGAGTCCAAAAACTGACATTAAACCAGAGATCTCATTAGAAAAAGAGAGTTTAGGAAGCCACTAGTGCAATCTTCCACCATAGGAAATTTTAGGCAGGTTGCCCAGAATGGCATAGGGAAAATACTAGAAAAGACACTCACTCTTTGTGGGTACCATAATAAATGAAAGAAAGACCAGCATTATGGACTGAGTATTTATGTCCCCCTTACCCCCATAATTCATATTTTAAAGTCCTAACCACCAACGTGACTGTACTTGTAGACAGGCCAGGAAGCCAGGTGAGGAGGTGATAAAGGTCAAATGAGGTAATAAAGGTGGGCCCTAATCTAATAGGGCTAGTTCCCTTATAAGTAGAGAAAGAGATATCAGAGCACTCTCTTTTTAACATCAGAGGACACAGTGAGAAGGGGGCATCTGCAAGCCAGGAAAAGAGCCCTCACCAGAAACTGAATTAGCTGAAGACTAGTTCTTGGACCTCTCAGTCTTCAGAACTATGAAAAATTTGTTAAGCAAGCCTATGGCATTTTGTTACAGTTGCCCAAGCAAACTAATATAGCTGGTATCATGTTCACCCATCATGTTGCAAAGAGCAGGGCCAACTGAACCCTGTTGAGCTGCCAGCTGGGGAGCAGTGTGGTCTGACAAATCACATGAGGGGCTGACAACCTGGAGTTGTGGCCTATGGAATGTAAGAATGTCTGTCCTAGGCAAGGTTAGCATGAATGGGGCTCAGTATAAACTACTTTCCCTGGAATGAAACTGTCCAAGTTCAGCAGGTTACTGTAAATATCCTTAGGAAACAATTAAACCAAACCAAGAAAAATGAAAATAGATCCTTAAAGGTACAGTCCCATGTATGTAAATACAAATTATGGCAAAAGCTTAAAACTGAATCCATGCAAAGAGTAGACAGGAGCAAAATTATGATTACAGAATTTACAACTGTGCAACAAAAGAATTTCTACATTAATAATAAGTCACAGTTTACTTTGTATCTTTCCGTTTTTACCAAGCATGGTTCCTTCTAAATCTACTAGAGTTTCCTGGGAAAGGGAAACTAGTTGTTACATATAAAAACTAGTACACTTAAAAAAATTAGTTCTGCAGCTTATTTTCCTTAGGATGAATAGAAGATCTTATTTTTTTTTGCAAAGCTGTGTTTTAATTTAGAAGAAGATGAGCAATTTTCAAATGCAAACATAGTTTCCTAGGAAGGTCTATCCTTAATTCTGAGTGATTTAAAAGTCACAGTTGGCAAAACGTTTCTCCTTACCTATTCCTTTCACACTAATTCTCCTCCAGGTGATTTAATGAGAATGTCATTTGCTGAGCATTTATTCCATGTGAGGCACTACTCTAGGTACTTACGGTAGGCACTGCTAGTTGTCTTTCCCATCTCCAAAATACTAGAAGTATGAGCTCAGCAAATTGCTTCCCAGCTAAAGAAAGCATTTCCCAGAATTCCTTGCAGCTAGCTGGGCCCACATGACTGGGTTCTGGCCAATAGGATATGAGTGGAAGTGATAACTTTCAGGTCATGCCCTTGGAAAGAAAGGTGTGTTTCCTCCTTTTTTCCTTCCTGTAATCTGGAATGTATAAGTGGTAATGAGTTAAGCCTGTAAAAAATAATTGCACACCAGAAGTGCCTAAGCAAAAAGATGGAGTAGACTGGACTCCCAATAAGCTGTAATAACATTTCTGAATTGTTAGGTGAGACAAAAACAAGCCTCTGTCTTATGAAAACCATTTTATTATTGAGCTCTTGCTACAGTAAACTACTCTGTATTTTCATTAATAGAGGACTGTATATATGCCTTGTAAGGTCTCGCTACTCCAATTTTACTAGCAAATTTAGGCTCAGAGAAATTTTAAAACTTCCTCATAACCACTTTGGTAGTAAGTGGTGAGGCTGGTTTTTAAATCAAGTACCTTTCCCATTAGATCTTTTATACACTAATAGAGAGAAAATGACTAATTTATAGAAAATTAGAACTGTGCAGTTTTCAACCCCCGATCTATTAATCTCACAGGATTATAAAAAGACTTCAATTTCCTTGGATTAGCATTAGTGCTACAAACCCTTATTTTTCTAATAAAGTGTCTAGCAGTTGGTTACCAGCTCCTCCAGGACTTATATTTCATAAAATGTTCCATTAGGAAAATTATGGAGAAAAAGTATGTTGATTCTCCTGGAGTATGAAATGGAGAGCTGCTAGTCAGGATGCTACAACAATTTACAGAATAATATACTAAGCACGCACGATAACTCAGAAACAGATCAGAGGGGGTTTTGTGAGGGTGCGCTCTCTTCCCTGGTATTATCTTTAGGTACACCTTTAGTTCTTGAGGAGACATCAAGGAACAAATTAGACAAAGTCCCTACACACATGGAGATTATACTCAAATGCATCCATTATAGATAATGCCCTACAAAAATTAACAAGTTTTCAATGTGTGCCAGTAATTTGCATTTTAAAAATAAACTTTATAATTTGGAATAATTTTAAATTTACAGAAAAATTATAAAGGTAGTACAGAGGGTTCTCATTTCCACTAATGTTAAAATCTTATGTTATCATGGTATTTTTGTCATTAAGAGACCAATATTTTTTTCTTGAGATGGAGTTTCACTCCTATTGCCCAGGCTGGAGTGCAATCATGCAGTCTCAGTTCACTGCAACCTCTGCCTCCTGGGTTCAAGTGATTCTCCTCCCTCAGCCTCCCGATTATTTGGGATGATAGGCATGAGCCACCTCGCCCAGCTAATTTTGCATTTTTAGTAGAGACAGGGTTTCACCATGTTGGTCAGGCTGGTCTTGAACTCCTGACCTCAGGTGATCGACCTGGAAGGTTCTTTCAAAGAGAGGAGGCATTACCTTCTTCACCCTGTCCTGTAGTCAGTTGCTTTCCACATAGAAGTGACAGGCATTTTGAGTACCAAGGTCACACTTTAGGCATAGTAAAATGTTGAGGCTAAAAAGGGCTGGGATTTCTTAATGACTCTGAGGAGTCATCAAATCAATCCTGTATTTCAGACCTCCAGACTTCTTTTATGTGGGAGAAAAATAAACTATCAATTTAAGCCATTATTATCAGGGCTCTGTTTCTGTGTCAAATTCAATTTCTAACTAATATAGAGAGTTTGGAGAAGAGGCAGAAGGAAGTAACATTTATTGAGGCCTTGCTACATATCAAGTACTTTATGTATTTTAATTTATGTAATCATCAAAACAACTTTATGCTTATTAGTTGAGAATATTGAAGATTAGTGAGGCTAAGATTCTTGCTTAGAGTTATATAGGTCAGTTTTGAAACTAAGCCAGAATTTAAACCAAAGTTTGCTTTCCTATAACAGCATGCTGAAATATCTTGCATATAATAGGTACTCAGACCTATTATTGGTTACTAGGAATGGATACAAACATGTACATTGTTATACCTCACTCAACAAGTAACACAGGTAAATATCTAAGTAAATACAATTATATATACTTAAATAGACAACAAAATAGAGACATATATCCATAGTTTGAGTCCTCCCACTATCCACATGATCAGCATCTCAAACAGTGGAATTGGCATCAGGGCCATTTCAGGAGTGAAATCTCAGATCTTACTGCCCTCAGTGCACATATAAATTATACGTTTTCTCTCTGGGCCAGAATGAAAAACCATTCAAACCATCCATTAACATACCCACTCAGTTTATACATTCATATTTACTGAGCATCTACCATATGCCAAACAACCTGCTACTTGTTGGGTACACATTGTTGAAGACGACATAGTCCCTGTTCTCCAAAAGCATATCGTCTAGTGGGAGAAACAGAAAAATAAGTAGATAATTACAATAGAGCACAGTTTTTCAACCTTGGCATTAATGACATTGTGAACTGAATAATTCAGTGTTGTGGGGTGCTATGCACTATAGAATATTATAGGGATGTAGGTAGCATCCCTGGCCTCTACCTACTAGATGCCAGTAGCATCATGACCCCTTGTTATAATAAAAAATGTCTCCAGACATTGTCAAGTGTCCCTGGTGGAGCGGGGGCGCAAAATCATCCTCCTACCACCTATCCTCTCACCCCCTGAGCAACTGAGAACTGCTGCAATGCAGTATAAAATACTATACAATGACAAAAGAAAGACAGGCATTGGACAACATGAGTCTAGGGACAGGAAAGTTTTCTGAAGGAAGGAACACCTTCACAAAGGCCTGAAAGTTCCACACAATTCAGCCAGATGAAGAAAATATATGTTTCATATGTGTATCAGGAAGGCCTCTGAGTATGTGCAGACTCAGAGTTTATAATGAGTCAACATATCTAGAGGATTAAAGGTGGCTTAGAAGGCATGGATTGTGGAAGTATGCATGAGGGAAGTAGGAAAAGCTACATATGTCTACTGAGGTATGCAGAGGAGAAAGAAGGGGTTCAGTTTTGGATATGTTGAATTTGAGTTGCCTGAGGGACAATCAGGTGTAGATGTCCAAAAGACAGTTAGATTTCCATTTCTGAAACATAGGGGCATGACTCAGGCCAGAAGAATGAACACCACCTACATATAGATGCCACATATATAAATGAAATGACCCAGGGAGAGTGCAGTGTTTGAATGAGGAGCCCATGGACCTGACAGTGACAAGGGAGACAGAGGTGAAGGAAAATCAGGGCAGTCCTGATGTCACACACAGAGAGCAAATGAGGAGAGTTTCATAACATAGCATAAAGGTCAGGTAAGATGAGGAGTGACACACATCCACGGGACTTGGAAATTAGGAAGACATTGGTGACCTTTGCCAGAGGTACCTTATTGGTATGTTCTGGGTGGCAGCCAGCTTACAGTGGGCTGGAGTGAATGGGATGGGATAAAAGAGAGATACTTTCAAGACATTTGGCAGAAAGTAATGGAATGATGTAAAGACAGTGCTTATGGTAGGATAAGTAACAAATGTGGCCCGAGTGAAAAAGGAAAACATTAGCATGAGTTCTGTCTTCAGGTTATGGGGATACTGTTTATAGGCTGCTCTTGTTTCTGGCTCTTGGAGTCTCCTGGGTATTTATATTGACCTACCTCATGGAATTTCTGAATATAAGCACCAATGGATTGTGTTTGCCTTTTAACAGAGCACCACATGATTCAGGGTGTCTTTATAGTACCTATTTACTTGCCTACGGTATGTCTTCTAAATGACAAATTAACTTTAATACCTGACTCATTCTGCACTACCGTTATAGGGCTCCCTTTAAAAAGAGAATGACTCCAACAGTTTAAAAGCAATGAATTCAAAACAATATGCTATTATATCTGTCAAGATCTAAAAATATATTTCCATTAAGTGTGTTTATGAAAATCCTTCCTTGAATTGAGAGGTTTCACTATGTAATCTAACAGCCTTGGAATAATTGACTCACGGGTGATGAAAGCTGAAAGGATGTTACAGACTTTCTTCCTCTTTCCTCAACCCTCATTTAATCAGTGATTTTATAGGAATCACTTTCCTCACATCTTTTAGTTCTGTTCCTTCTACTCGATGGCTACTACTCTGACCTTTGTCATCTCTTCCATGTACCTCTGCAATAGCCTCCTGAACACTTTCCTTGCTTACCTTTGCCAAGCCTTTGCTATACTTTGCAAGAATGATATTTCTAAAACACATATATGAACATATCACAAACTCTACTTAGAACCCTGTCATAGCGTCTCACAAATTCTGAAATCCTTATGTCATAGAAAGGCTTTTCCATTTGTTCCAATGATCCTTTGCATATTTTATCTTATACTTATATTCCAGCCATAAAGGAACGCTGTTAGTTCCTGGAGTTTTATGCTGACTCGTTCCTATAAACCTGTGCTCTTATAGTTTCCATCGCGATATTTATCTGGATAGTGACATTCAAACTCAGTTCAAGCATTTCATCTGTTAAGTCTTCGTGAATTTCATCTTTGTCACCTAAACCCAGATAGGATTGACGCTTTTATTTTGGTGCTCCCAATGTACATCATACAAATTTCTGTAACAGTCTCAAAACCACTTTTGCATGCATTTGTTTTTATGGATGTCATTTCTATTAAGCTGTCACTTCCTTGAAGACAGGGGCTGCTTTTTACATTTTTATGTCTCACCAAAACATGGCATATCAGTGGCCCTGTAGAATCTGTTTAAAGGAATCTAGTCTAAGCCTCTATTATTACTAATAAGGAAACAAGGCCCAAAAGAAGCTAAATGACTTGCCTAAGGTCACTCATCTAATGAAAGGCTGAGTGAAGAATAGAAGCTGCAGCTGTTTCCTGACTTACAGCTCTTGTGCTAAACTCAACTTCCATCACATTGACTTAAAAGGAGGGCACCCAGGGCCCAGCTCTGTAGGTTGCCAACTTGGTTCAAGAAGGTATTAATATGAAATATTTAAGTAAATATTTAATGAGGAGCTATTACTCTTTTTTGGTTGAAAGAAACAGTGAGCTAGATCATTTTTAGATGATGTATTATTGGCCAGGCATAGTGGCTCATGCCTGTAATCCCAGCACTTTGGGAAGCCAAGGTGGGTGGATCACAAGGTCAGGAGTTCGAGATCAGCCTGGTCAACATGGTGAAACCCTGTCTCTACTAAAAATACAAAAAAATTAGCTGGGCGTGGTGGCATGCACCTGTCATCCCACCTACTCAGGAGACTGAGGCAGGAGAACTGCTTGAACCCGGCAGGTGGAGGTTGTAGTGAGCTAAGATCACACCACTGCACTCCAGCCTGGGCAACAGAGTGAGACTCCATCTCAAAAAAACAACAACAAAAATTATGTATTATTTTACTTTATATTTACCTTCCTCCCTATTCCCCACTCCCTTCCACCTGGTTGATGTTACCAGTTAGCACTTGGGTATTTTTAAAGGCCTTCAAAATCTTTAAATACACACTAGATGAAGACAGACTAATATGTTACCACATTCTTGTTGCCAGAAGAAATGCTTGTCTCAGATTAAGAAGTTACTCTAAATATTTCATAAAATAACCTATAATAGGTTAAATTGTTTTAATTAGTTAGTTTGTTTGGCTTCTAAAACTTATGAATAAAAATGAGAGAGTAATAAACTCTCTAGGACTTCCACAGAATTATGTGACTAAGTTGCTTTTTATGAGAAAACCATCTTTGGAATAGATTACAATTTTTTAAGTGACCATGACGATAACTAGTTTGTCCTTTTCATTCATGACCACAGTAAAACAGAGCACTTAACTGATGAATCTGTTTTATTTGGAATGTTTTAATAGTTCTTGGCATATAACATTAATATGTAAAGGCCTTAAAGAGCCCATTAAAGCACTGCACAACAAGCTGCATTTTAATAATGCAGAGACTATCTGAGATGGAGGCTAATTTCTGTTGTTTAGGCGACATAAACAAAAATAAAAACTTTCCCAAAAAGCTGAAGCTCTAAGTAAAAGAGGTTTAAAATGCACATGTCCTACAGATGGCAGAACTTAAACATCACTCCCAGAAGCACAGGAAAAAAGAAAAGATTTAAAAAATTCCCTCCAAGTCCAGGCTTGTTTCAAGTCTTCTGTTCATAAGAAGATCAAGGGTACTATGAACATTCAACTTCTGTTTTCTCCTAATATAAGTCCCGTTCTTTAATCTCTGAAATAAAACAAACTTGCCCCATGTTTAGAGTCTCTCAAAAGATAAAATGGTCTTTCATATTCCTTTAGGAGTTGATGGCACTTGAATACAAAGACCTGACATACTGAGGTGAGGTGAAAAACTGAAGGCCATTTTGTCAATGACAGTTTCTAACCTCCATGGGAAAGGCAAGAATTTGGCAGGCCTCTCTCTCTCTCTCTCTCTCTCTCTCTCTCTCTCTTTTCTTTTTTTTTCTTTTTTTCCAAGATGGAGTCTCTCTCTGTCACCCAGGCTGGAGTGCAGTGGCACCATCTCAGCTCACTGCAAGCTTCGCCTCCTGGGTTCACGCCATTCTCCTGCCTCAGCCTCCCGAGTAGCTGGGATTACAGGCACCCACCACCACACCCGGCTAATTTTTTGTATTTTTAGTAGAGATGGGGTTTCACCGCCTTAGCGAGCATGGTCTCAATCTCCTGACCTCGTGATCCGCCCGCCTCGGCCTCCTGCTTCTCTCTTAATGAGCAAAACTTCTGATATTAAAAAAAATGTCATTTTGCCTGGGCAAACTTTTATCTCAAAGAGGGGGAATGACTAGGAAAGATTATTTTTCTCATCTTTTACTGAGTATGCTAGAAGTTAAGACTCAGTCCTGCCATTCCCCATGCAAGCAGGGAGAAAGGGGGTGGTATTTGAGTTCTGTCACACTTACCCACCATGATTGCTAAAATCCTTTTCCAACTTAGACTCTCTCTCCTGGGAAGGAGCCCGAGGCCATGAAAACCACTCATTTATCATATGCCACACTGCAGTGTTCCTCTTGAGCAGACATCCTGGACTGCCATAGTTTGCTTGACAGTCCTGAGGTCAGCCTGCCTAGTGACTGAAGATTCTTTTCTTTTCCATCTTCAAATGTTACAATGTCCTGCCCTTTGTGTACATGGATGATGTCTCCGACCCACCACCAATGGTGGTGAGTCTGAAAAGGAAAATGTGAGGATGAGACAATAGGGCTGAGCTTTAGCGGCTACACACAGAAGGGAAATGCCACAAAAAACAAGGACTCTTGCAAAATGCTGCCCGGCACTGCAGAGAGAGCTCTGCAACAGTCTACATGTTAGGATTTCGGAAACCTGCTTCCACCTGACCTGAAACCTCCTGCCTCTGTGGTATTTTCCATATTTTGGTCTTAGTTTTCAGGCCAATATCTATTATCTGAAACAGTTTCATGAGTTAACTGGTACCCCATACCTTTTCAGTGACAAAGAAGCATTAAATAATAATCATACCCAAGCACCTTGGGAAGAATTAAGGAAGGTATGTCAGCTTTAATTTAGAATTTTCTTGTTAATTGTCAGTTTGCCTCTCAGACTTAATGCCAGGAGGGAGTAAAAATCATCATTACTCTCTAGCTGCTCAATGACATACATGAAATGAATAGGAGGCTTAACTCTGGTCTAACTGGCTCAATTTCTGCTTGTATCAGCAGAGAGCCAGAGACTGAATGATCCAGCTTCCTGTCCATAATCCCATCAAGTTCAAACCAGGTAGGGATACCCAGACACACGTACATATTCCATAGGGAAAGAAGAACACCAAAGAGAACAAACGAAGTCTTGAAAAAGGGAGAGGATGACTGTATTTTTAAAGTGGGCTGGTTGGGAAGCAGTGTGAGGATTTCTTTAATCCATGGCTCTTCCCTGTTGTGCAGAGAAGGGGAAAGAAATGGTAGCTCTCTCTTACCCCAGTTAAAACCTAGATTACATGCCTATTTCCTATTTGTATATACCCATTGATGCTGAGCCTAATATGTGAATATCTTAGAGGGTCCCAACGTTTCAAAATAATTAACCAAATCTCACTTTACCTCACTACCTCTATGATTAAAAGGAAAAATGTCAATGAAACACCATCAGTTTAGTCACTGGATACAAGCAGGTTTCTGAGAAGTCCCACTGTGCCTGTCTTATGGAAAGCTATGCACGGGCCAATCTGAAAAGAGGATGTTATTGTGATGTGAATGTTTATTGTTAGTCTGAAACCTACTGTTGATCTGCTAATTTTTCTTCTGTGAGGCAGATCTAATTATAGTCAGATATCCAATTCTGTATTCATTAAACTGTCAGCAAAGTGACAAAAGTGACAATGGGAAAAAAATTAGCATGACATAGCAGAAAGTACATGTTTAAAAAGGGCTGAGTTAACATCTCTGCTATTGTGTAGGGTCTGTGTGTGACCCTGGAGAAGTCACCTAACTTCTCTGATCTTCTGCTGCCACTCCCTGCAATGGGGAAACCATTATTTATGTTAGTGGGTTGTGCTCATCTTCCAGGGTTATCAGGATTGAACAGGAGAGGGCACATACCCTGAAGTCAGACCACTGGGACTTGAACCAATGCTCCTCAACTTCAGACAGCTTAGGCAAGGGAGTGAACCTCTTTGTGTCTCTGATCTCTCATTTGTAAGAGACGGGTTATGTTAGAATTTGTTTCATGGGATTAAATGAGACAATGCATACATGGGGTTTAAGCCCAATGTCTGGTAACTGGACTTCTACCTGTGCCATTTTTGCCTATTTTACCTGTGACTGTTGTTACTATTATCTTACCATCCAGAATGTGCTACTGTTCACTAATTTGTGGCTTTCTTTATTTCTCCATTTTAGATTCTTTTTCTGCACTCCTGAGAATTTTACATGTTTAATGCTACATAAATATCATTTGGTTATTTTAGCTTCCTCTTGAGATAAATGATTTCACCTGACTGATACGGTTTGGCTCTGCATCCTCACCCGAATCTCATCTTGAATTGTAATCCCTATGTGTCAAAGGAGGGACCTTATGGGAGGTGATTGGATCATGGGGGTGATTTCCCCCATGCTGTTCTCATGATAGGGAGTTCTCAGGAGATATGATTGCTTAAAAGTGGCAGTTTCCTTTGCGCTCTCTCCTGCTGCCATGTAAGATGTCTCTTACATCCCCCTCACCTTCCACCATGATTGTAAGTTTCCTGAGGCTTCCCCCACCACATGGAACTGAGTCAATTAAAACTCTTTCCTTTATTACTATCCAGTCTCAGGTAGTATCTTTATAGCAGTGTGAGAATGAACTAATACACTGACCCACATTTACTTATAATGACTATAGTACCAACAGTCCTAGAAAGTTAAGGTTTAATGGGATGTTAGGGATTTTCTAATTATCCACTACCTGTTACAAAGATAAAGTATCTTAGTCCCAGAGTGGTTCATTTACAACACATACACACACACACACATTATTCAAGCTCTTAGAAAGTTTCTGTGTAATAACAGAAAATTCTTTTATGTTATTTTAAAACTTCTTTAACTTCTTTTAAATGTATATTTCCTATTCATTTCATATGATCACAAATGTTCCCTCTGTCCTTTCTATATTATCTGCATAGTGTGGTTTCAAAACTTCTTTTTTCAGCTTTCCAGTAGTTCTTAGATTAAGGAAAAATGGGAATATTTATATTAGCATGTGTCTTACTTTGAGTAGAATATATACCTTATTGACCAGGGAAATACAGACAGCAATGAAAGGGCTTTGGGTATGTGACTCCCAAACAGTATTATAGAAACCAGTGAGAGGCAGGGGTTGGCCTGGCTAATACTGCTTTTCTTGAATGACTTTGCTTAATGTTCACCTTTAGAAAGCTGCTCTTTGCTGATGAAACTTTAACTTAATCTTTTCTAAACAGGGTTAATTTAAAAGCACGTCAAAACTGTTCAGTCCAAATGGTGACCTCAGTACTTGGTAAGGCTTCAGGGTGGAGAGTAAAGCCACTGAACTTTCTCTCTCTGCTTGGCTTATACTTTGCTCTGCCTAGCTAACATTAGATTCTCTCTTTTTTCCCCCATAAATTGGATATGATGGAATGTGTGGATTGTCCTCATTAATAAACTGAGGCTCAGGCAGAACCTTTCAGTGATTTACCAAGTGTCAGAGCTGTAGGTTGAATCTTGAGTTTCCCTCCAGGGCCATTCTATAAGATCACTTGGACCCCAGGGTTCCTTCTGCCCCAGTGACTTCAAGTGGCAGCTCATTTTCTTTTTTCTTAGCGAAAAACAGGCTCAGAGCATGCCCTATATAGTCCATAGTGTGAAAAGGAGGTGTTGTTAACAGCAATATAATTAGGTGTCTTGTGATTAAAAATTGGGCAGAAACAATATCTTTTCAAAAGTCACACCACTGAAACCTGCACATGCTCCATTTATGAAGAATAAATAGCTATGAATCCTCTAAACACTGAGACAAATCTCAAGGCTGGCAGATCTCTCTCTTTCCCTGCTCTTCTACCCCTTTACACTGTCTTCCAGAAAACACTTTGCTCTTTCAGCAGTGGTGCAGATAAGAGCTCTCTATACCCTCTTCCCCTGGTTGTTCATGAAGGCAAATATAAAGTCTATTTGGAAAAAAAAATGTTTATTTAAATAACTTAAATGCCATTTTTATAACTCATAAGTATAGCACTGACCACTGTAATTTAATAGCCTCAGTTAGCTGGATGGCTAAAATACACAATTCAATCATAACATGGGCTCTACTATTTTCGTAGAAGGCTTTCCTTTGGTAATAAGTACACCTCACTAAAAAAGTGAGAATGAAAGCATGACGCTGTGATTAACTCCATGTCATCTTTACCACAGCAGGAACTCACAGCAAATTCTACCCTAGGAAAGTGCTAATACTTAGTAATTGGGAAGAACACTGAATAAAAGTATACTGTAAGATCTTTGGACTATATATATATATATGTATAATTTT
>NW_012115422.1:6500064-6523451 GCF_000951035.1 Colobus angolensis palliatus
ATCTCGGCTCACTGCAAGCTCTGCCTCCCGGGTTCACGCCATTCTCCTGCCTCAGCCTCCTGAGTAGCTGGGACTACAGGCGCCCGGCATCAGACCTGACTAATTTTTTTGCATTTGTAGTAGAGATGGGGTTTCACCGTGTTAGCCCGAATGGTCTCCATCTCCTGTCCTTGTGATCTGCCCGCCTTGGCCTCCCAAAGTGCTGGGATTACAGGCGCAAGCCACAGCGCCCGGCCTAGACAATATTTTTTTTACAGTAAAGATTATACTATGAAAACTCCTTTGGAATTATGTTCTATTGTTTCATGGTCTAGATGGGGTTGTTGCATTATGTTAATTATTAATGAAATTTAAAAAAATTAAACAGAAGTATGTTAGTTCTAGTTGAAGGCCGTATGTCTAAACTGCTCATGGAAGGTTTTTGGCAACTCTAATCCTCATATACTTTACTTCTCTGTGTCTTTTTGTTATTAAGAGCAGGTTCCCATGGATTCTCAAAAGTCTCTACAACCTTATATTAAGTACATAAGGGAATGTCAATTTTCATATGGGAATATGGTCTGTTACAACCTACTTGGGGACTCTAAAACCTAAGCTTTTGCAGCAAGCTTTATCTATCCAACCCACCATAAAAAGTTACTGTTCAAAGGCAAGACAAAGGAAATAACTTCCCCAGGATTGAATAGAATTCTCCCCAAACATTCAGATTGCTTTCAATTATGATAAAAATGGATTACTTGCTATCAGTGGGACTGATAGTAAAACCTGGTTTGAGGGAAGAATATTTTTTTAAAAAACTATAATAAACACTGAAATACAACAACAAAAAAACCTCAGAAATTGTAAATGAAAAAAATTAAAGTATCTGAAAAAGACATTATTATTATTCTTTTTGCTGAACATTCCAAATATTCAGTTTTCCATTTCAATACTTTTTCCTTACCAAAAATTATTAGCAACAATGGTATTCTTGAACTAGTTATTTTTTAAAAAGCCATCAGGAATACATTTGATAAAATCTCCATTTATATTTCTGAAATACAATTTCAAATAAGAATTCTCACCAGGATTATTTTTCTTAAATTACTAACTTGAACGTATCCTTTCATTTATTATACATGTTCAAGAATGCTGAGCAGTTCAATTTTCATGCATAGAACAATTACTTAAATACTTGAAAACACCCCCAAAAAGATAACATAGCTCTGAAGAGTACACAGATATGCAAGTGTCAAGAAAAGCAATTCTGTCCTTACGGTTATTAACAAGAGTAGCTAAGCCTGGTTCTACCAAAATATCAACTACTGTCAACATTTTTAGAGAAAGTTCTAACACTTGTCTATACCATCCTTTAACTCATCTAAGTTATAACTAAGGTGATGATGTAATTTGTCATCCAAACCAGGACAGTTTAGAGAATGAAAGGGGATGCTATTAATAGTCATAGGCCAGGAAGGCCCCCCAAAAAATGAGCTAAATGGTCACTTTAGTTATAGCCATCCTCCTTCAAAATCTTTCTCCTGTCAAGAGCGTACACATGCAATAGTCCCCTTCTCCCAATTACAATGTTCATTTCCAGGGCATATAAATTAAGATGAGAAAGGGAATAGGGGAGAGGAAAATCAGGCAGACTTCTTTCAACTCTGTAAAAGAAAAGCAGTCAAAAAGAAACAGAAGACCAAATAAAACAAGATCAGTTACTAAGGGAGGGCAAAAGTTAAGAAAATTCACTTCACTCCCCCAATTATTTGTTTTGAGCTTGTTTTTGCTTTCCTTTTAGCTCTTAGCCTAGTAGTATAGATTAGCAGTTTGTTTAGATTAGTAATTTGTTATTGTTATAAAGCAGCTGTAACTTCAACTTAATTTGTCAGTCACACAAACAAATCTAAATAAACATTAGAAAAAAAGTGGTTAATTCCATCAGGTTTCATTAATGAACAGTACTCAAAGCTACTGAAAATGGTCCAGTGCTCTCAAATGGCAGTATGCTAATTTAGTCATGGTCAACTCATCATCATACACTTTATAATATACCTACTTTTTTGCGTATGTTACAGCAGGGAAGAGACTGTTCACCACTACTGATTTCTAGTCTTCTTTGTGACTACCTATATCTCAGCCCCAGTGTTCTGACTGTAAGTCACAGAAAATAATACCCTAACATATGACTTGAGCCAGTAAATGGCACTTGGCCTAAGGTTGACTCAGTTACTAAAACTACCATCACTGCTGTAAGCCCATTATAAGCTGATGTTATTTTTGACACTAATATTTTTGAAGCCAGTTCAGATAAAGAGGAGGCTCAATGCCAAAATATGCTTGTAAGTAAGTAGGACTCTCACCTCAGGACAACAATATCTTATTCAGACCATGATACCAAGCCATGGTCTCAGTTGATATAGGTAAACTCTTTTTTTTTTTTTTTTTCTGTTTTGTTTTTTTTAGACAAGGTCTCATTCTGCCACCCCAGCTGGAGTGCAGTGGCCTAATCATGGTTTACTGCAGGCTCAACCTCCTGGGCTTAAGCAATCCCCCGACCTCAGCCTCCTGAGTAGCTGGGTACAGACACATGTTCCCACGTGCAGCTAGTGAACTTAAGTTAGAAATGACTAGAAAAAGACTTTGTAGACCTGTGATAATATGATAAAGAAAATTTTACGTAGGCATAAGATAAATGCCAATAAAAATAATCTGACTTTTACCTTTATTTACTTTACTATTAATCACTCAATAGGGAATTTATACTGAAAAAAATGAAAACTATCACTTAAAAGAATTAACGAAAATCTGAAACTAGGAAGATTGAAAGGAAAAAAATCATCCATAGGGTATCTGATCTTTTTATTACTGCCTCCAAAATGAAGAGTTTGCCTTCCTCAATGAAATGGCTTTCTAAGGCCTTTTTAATTTAAATCATTATGTCCCTATGGGAGATACTTATGGGTTATTCAACAACTATGCCAACTTTCTTCTAATGTTTCTTCCCATAAAGCTTAAAAACTACATTTCCTATATGTTCTCCCATGGATGATTTAGGTTCCATCATTCAGGAATGCTAAAGTAGGTCACATGGGCCTAAGGCATCTGGCTGTAATGCTGTGGGCTGTGGCAGAGGTGCAGGGTGGTGATAATTCCTAATGGTGGCAGCAGCTGCAGCTCTTTGAGCAGCCCAGTTCTGTGATTGGGCTTTAGAAGTCATATCTAGAAACTAAAGCTAAAGGTTGTTTTTCAGCCATCCCAGATATTCTTTTTTTTCTTCCAGAGACAGGGTCTCACTCTGTCACCCAGGCTGGAGTGAAGTGGTGTGATCACAGCTCACTGCAATCTTGACCTCCTGAGCTCCAGCGATCCTCACACCTAAGCGCCACCCACTCTACCCACCTCCCTTGCCCCCAAGTAGCTGGAACCACAAGCATATTAAGCACGTTATCAAACCATTGTACTTCGCACTCCAGTCTGAACAACAGAGCAAAGCCTTGTCTAAAACAAAAAAAAAAAAGAGGAAAAGAAAAGAAAAAGAAAATAACTGGTGAGTTCCTGAATCCAGGAATATGTGCATTTATAACTTCATAGAAACCATCTACAGAGTACAGCATTTAAAAAACTGTTTGCAGAGCAAGCATTTTGTAAACAATTTAGGAGTGGTATACATAAACATTTCAAGGAACTACTATTTTCTCCTACTAAATTCTTCAAAATCTTTTAGTGGATGGACTTTTAATATCTCTAATAGGTTTCTATTGCTGCAAAACAAATTACTCAAGAAAAAATCAGTAGCTTGGAACAATACCCATTTATTACCTCATAGTTCTGTAGTTTTGAAGTCTGAGTGGGTGTGACTAGATTCTCTGCTTAGGGTCTCACCAGGCATTGAACAGGATAGACTCTTACCTACAGGCTCTCACTTCTTCCCCCTGGACTACTGTTTCTGCTTGCTGAGTCATTCATCTTTTTTGAACAGTAGTTTAAAACTAAGTAGTTTTATCAGCCTGCTTTCTGCAAGTGGAATTTTGGTATCTAACAGCCTCTTTTCACTTTGTAGTCTCCCTGTTCCTTTCAGTCCAAGCTGGTAGTGTTTCTGTTGACATAATTATCTCAAAAAACTTTGTGAGTCTCTTGTGGATGACACAGAGATGTTCTCTATCAGACTGACACCATGTCTACAAATCTTTTTGAGATGTCCTCTATCTTTGGCTTCTGTTGAGATGGCTGAGGGCAACACTCTGAAGGTTCAACTGAAGCCCTCTAATTTGAGATTAGGCACAATTTTAATGTCTTAGGACCAAACACTCTAATCTTTTGATCTTTCAAAGTTTCAGCAAAGAGTTATATAACCACACCCTTGACTTTTTTTTTTCCTATGCCACACTTTCAGAGGCAATCTCTTACTTTTAGCATCTTTTGTCATCTGAATAGACTGATAATTTTTCAAATTGTCAAGCCTGAGTTTCTTTTTGTTTAATAGTTTACCCCACTTTATCTCTCTGACATTTTACTCTAAGCAGCAAGAGTAAAATGGTAGTAAAAGAGTAAAACTCTGAGCAGGTCACATTTTCAACACTTTACTTGAAAATTTCCTTAGCTAGATATCCTTGTTCATCTTTCACAGGTTCTCTTTTCCACATAACTGAAGGAGACAATTCCACTAACCATTTTTGCCACTATATAACAAGGATCTATTTCCATTCTTTCAATTCCCAATAATTTCTTTCCCATATCTTACTGAGCCCCTACCAGCAGTCTTCAATGTCCGTATTTCTACTAAGAGTCTGTTCAAAGCAATCAAGGATTTTTCTATCATGCTCCTCTAAATTGTTCCAGCCTCTATCCACTTTCTGATTTCTTACAGTTTTAGCTATTGGTTATGACAGCACCCTACTTCAGGTACCTAATTTATATCTTCAGAAAAGTTCTACTTCCCTTGGTGGTTATTTTTTTAATAGCCACAAATCTGGATTTTATATTTTTATGGTGGGTTTACTGTATCATTTTATCTTAAAAGGTACAGCAACACTTTAACACAGTTCAGTGGTAGCCAAAGTCTATGATGTACATATTACTTTGACTGTTTTTTATATATAAAATGTACTATATTGACACCTAAGTTTGGATATAGGCATAACTTAATATGTCAATGACTGCATATACAAAGTTAATCTGTATCCTTCACAGTCAGGAGCTTTACTCTTGAAATTATGATTTCATTAGTCTTTCATGTTCCTTCCATCCACCTTTCTTGTAGTCACTCCATCTGAGCTTATCACACGACATATGCACAGATACCTTTGTGCCAATTATTCATGGGTCTTACTGATGCAAGTTATATAATACCATCTTATTTTGCATTTTAATGTGGCCTGGGAACATCGGAATGTTTTATGAGGTTGATATGAAATATATATTATGTTCATGTCTTAACAGTCAGAAAAAGAAAGATAAATAATATTATTGCCCCATAAGTCTTTTTTTCTTGGTTTGAAGTTCAAATTATAAGTTGAAGTGTCCCAATACCAAAAATTAACCATATGAAAAACTCTCTGAAAAGATTAATTCAACTTTCACAATGTGAAGAAGTAAAAATCATCTTCACTAGAGCTCAGGATTTGAAAATGTCAGTCCAAAGAGAAAAATCTTGAAATAATTCCAAGTTAGCAAGAAAAAAAAAGATGTCTAATATAATTGCCATGGTAATTGCCGTACACCCTGTTACAAACTAGTTTGTGGTTAGTAAAGTGCTTCTATATTAGATTCTTTAGGATGAAGACATACTCAATGAATATAAAGTTTTGAAAACTAAAAAATAATATTAGTAAATTGTGACATGCTTTCAGAAAGGTATCTTAAAAATACAGCCCAAACTAAAACCCATTAAAATGAGCTTGTTTTCTTAATATTCCTGAGTTGACTCAACTGCCTCCGTTGCCATGCTTGTGGCGCTCTAGTTCATGTGTTTTCTAGTCTGTATCCTGCTCCACTGTGAAAAGAGATACTATCTTGAATGGGGTATGGACTGGGTTTTCCTGTGATTAAGGCTACTTGTTGTTACATTATGTAGCTCACTACAGAAGTTTCCTTGTTCTATATCCTCCTTATCATGGCATGGTTCTAATGTGGTTTAGTCTTAAGTGTTCAAAACATGTTACAGACTTTTTTTGATGAGTAAATCATGTGATATATTTGAATATGTCAAATATGAAGTCCATTTATAATATATACATAACCTGTAATAATCTGGTATATATTTATTAAAAAATAAAACCTCTATGTATGAGGCAATGGTGAGAATATGCACATGATACACCAAAAGCATGAATCATATATTAGAATTTGAATTCTGAAAATCCCATAAAGTTGTAATAAATGCCATAATAAATTCCATGAAACTAAGGCTTTGCCTGCACAAGAACTTTTGAAATTGTGGTATCTTATACCTGGATGTTTGGTACATAAAAAAATTAGCCTTAACTTTATTGCTCATCTTTCTAAAAAGAGTTTACTAATTCCTTGGAAATAAAAAGGATTTGTTATATTGATTCTTTTAATAAATTAGTGGGACACTTTGCTATAAGCAACAGATTTTTATATTAAGTGCTTTAGATGTTTACAGTAAAAAGAAGAAAACTATCCTTAAAGATACTTATTGTGAAGAATTCTAAAATATGTGAGGAATCATGATTTAATCTATATAATCATGAGTCTTATAATGATTCTGTCAATGATAGATTGCATATACAATGGTCCCTTAAGATTATATAATACTGCATTTTTGCTGTACCTTTTCTATGCTTAGATACACCAAAGTCTCCGGATTTAGAAACAGAGGTCCAAGAAGACTAAGGGACTTGCTCAAAACTATGCCCTTTGAGTTTCATGATCAGAATATCAGACCCAGATCTTCTGATTCCAAAAATCACAGGTCTATACAACTTGCCACTTTTATGACCTAATGTCAAGTTCGTGTAGATGGAACGCATTTAAAATAGTATAAAGTAATGGAAACAAAGTGATAATTTTTGATAAGCAAATGTTTAATTTCAACTAATTGCCAAAATTTATCTCTCACAACAGAATTAATGGGAGAAAACTTAGGGAAATGCTTTAATCTTCCTTAATTAACACTTCATTAAAATAACTTAAAAATAAGAATGCTTTCATAGTTTTATGTGGAACTGCTTTCTCTCCAGCATTCTGTCTGCTAAAATATCTCCATTAAGTTATTTAAATGTCATGGCCTTCCATGTCGATACAGTGTTTTTCCTTAAGTAGGTATCCAATAAACATGCTGAAAGACAAAAGCAGATCCTGGGCATTCCTTAAACCACCAACAAGGATACAGCAGTAATTAGATCAAACAAGTGATTGTATAGAAGAAAAATAAGAGAACCAAGCAGTCTCTTGAAAATTCAAATAACATTCTGAAGACTGATGGTAGCCAGGTTTAATGACAGTAAAAGATAGAATATGGAAGTATATATCAGTGATTCAGCAAGAAATTTCTTCTATGGTGAGGGGTAAACATCCTTCCCCCATCCTATTGGGCTATGAGGCAAAGCTGCTGGCTCTGGGCTGCTCTGTCCAGGTAGATGCTTCATGGTACATGGATTGCATTAATCATTTTGAATATGCCACTATGACTATCTGGAAGAAAGAAGTCATCATGAATTGCATCCAGTAACCTGTATTGTGAACTCTCATTTGTTTATTGGTTCATTAGTAAACCTAAATGGAAACAACTCTAAATGATGTCTGATTCTTCAATTGTGCCAATCTTCCAGCCCAGAGCAGAGTTAATGGTCTGGCTTAGCCTAAGGCCAACCATCATTGCTTAGAAAATGTCTGCAAACATAAGGGTTATATAATGACAAATATAATCTGTATTGCAACAATAGGCTCAATAAAGAAACTAACTCCAGCATGTTAAGAACTATTGACATCACTTAAAAACAATCGACATTTCTTTAAAATATCATTTTGATATGCAATTAAAGAAGGAGGTTTAATATCGTGACTAAAAAAACTACAAATGTGTTGGATGCTGACAAGTTTGACAATAAAGTGAATTACTTCTGCAGGCAAGTCAACGAGGAAACCTAATAATACTCAAGTCAAAGGAGAGTTGCATAGCTTCCTAAGGTGGCTACTCCAAATGAGAATATATTTCTCTGAATATGTAAGTCAAGGTAACTTATCAAGTGTCCATTTCTATATCTTTTGGGTCAAATAACTTCTCTCTCAAATCTCTGCACAGGTAGACTCCTTCATATTGAAATAATAATTAATGTAGTATTTTATTTTTGGTCCTGCAGGGGCATTGCCATTTAAGTTGCTTAACAGAACTAAAGTAATAGTCTTGCAGTTATTGTTTTGTACAATTCCATTTGTCAGTCGTAATGACTTCATTGTGAGCTCCTTGAAGGCAAGAACCAACCCTGTGTTATTTATTTTTCTTCCTCCGTTACAGAGTACCTAAAGAAAGTTCCCAGAATTATATTACTCTAATAGAAAGACACACATTACATTTAGAAAAAAACATTTCCAACTCCGACTTTCTCACATAATAGCAGCATTTAGACTCCCACTGAAGGAAATGGTGTAGTACAGATGAGTTTCTCAAAAGTTTTATAAATATATGTGGATAGAAAAGAGGACAAAGTGAAGGTGACATTATAAACACATAGGCCATTTCATTCTTGGAGAAATGAATGCATATAACTCAGTTGGGTATCCCAGTCAGCATCATTTTCTTGTATATAAAAGACTAAAATGCATATTCTTACAAACTTTGAAATATATACATTAGAGACCCTGGGTATATTTCTAAAGCAACATCTAGAAGCAGAGTTTAGATTTGGGGATGCTGCCAGTTTATTTGATAGCTTTATGCTGAGGGAGGAGGAGTAAGGGTTTTGGGCTGGGTGAAGCAAGAATGAGATTTTGAAGTTCACTAGGTAAATTCTGAAAATATCTCAAAGCAATAATGAAATATTCATTTTATGTATAAAATTCTTGGTTATAATCTAGGATTATCATTTTTATGCCTATGAGACTGGATAACAGCTATAGAATAAACATTTTTTTCTGACTTTTAACATAATAGCAACTACACTATAAAGTTTCTAAATCTAAGTATGATAATAGTTTGCAGTTTCGTGTTGCTAGTTCTATTTTTTCATAGCTCTGACATTGTATATAAAATAGAACCTGATATAAAAACGAATCTTGCCTTGTGCCCCAGTGATTTGAAGAAACTTCACTTTCAAATTACAGTTACCACTTGAATTTGGGACACTGTTTAAACAATGTATATATTTACATTTATATATATGAGTTACTTGAAATTTTGTATTAATTGCAATGTACTCATTACAAATATTCTTTGAGGTCAATAACTATAAGATCCCTTAAAAGAATCAAGAGAGCCAGCAATATTATTACACTAAAATGTCATGATCAAAGAAAAAGTTTCAGTTTTTCAACATCTTTTGCCCCAAATATGCCATGAGGACTATCTGAATTTCTCCTGTTAAAGCTATGATCTGCTATGCTTTTTACTATGACACGCTCTGAGAGTCAACAAGAAAAAGATTTTAGGGGCAGGATTAAAATGATTCTATTTTTACTACTTAGTAACAAACCTACAATTCTCATCACATTGATGGGAAATGTATATAAAATCTATGGCATCAAATAAAACTAAATGTCTCTTCGTAGTATATTCTACAAGATATAAAAATATAAACAGTGTGATATATCAAAATTTTCAAAGATATTTATGCAATACTCAGAACTGTCCACTAAGAAAAGGTGCAATTAGAATTAGACTATTTGTATGAGCTTATTTTAAAGACACCATACAATTATAGGTTCAGTCTCATTAACTAAAATACAATTCTTTTCCCTCCCTCTCTTCCTTCCTTCTTTCTCTCTTTCTTTCTTTCTTTCGCCCAGGCTACCGTGCAGTGGCACGATCTCACCTCACTGCAACCTCTGCTTCCAGGGTTCAGGCGATTCTCGTGCCTTAGCCTCCTGAGTAGCTAGGATTACAGGCATGTGCCACCATGCCTGGCTAATTTTTGTATTTTTAGTAGAGACAGGATTTCACCATGATGGTAAGGCTGGTCTCAAACTCCTGACCTCAAGTGATCTACCTGCCTTGGCCTCCCAAAGTGCTGAGATTACAGGCGTGAGCCATCGCGCCCAGCTTTTTTTTTTAAGTTACAATAATTATGAACATTCTACTTAGTATAAATCACCTAAGACTGCTAATTGGAATTACATTTTTTAAAGCTATGTAAAGGTTTGTTTTTCTATTAGCTCATCTAAATGACTAAATGACTCAAACATTTTTGCCTTCTACAGTGGTAACTATCTTGTAATTTCTCAAGAGAAAACATCATATATATTGGCAACAAATGAGAGTCTGGGGAACCAGAATGATTTTCCAATGGGGCAATTTTATTTTTTAATAGAAGTTATGATAATTCAAATGTTACATTAGAGAACAAATTCTTGACATAGGAACAAACGTTACATACTTGAAAGGTACATGCATTGCCACAGGTATGTCTTAATCAAGCAATAACTCATTAAAGGAGTGCTTTTTGGTATTTATTTTCCATTGTTGATTAATATTTTAAAAGCTTTTTATGTGTAAAGATGCTAAAATTTTCCTTAAATACCTCTAAAGATCAATATAATTCCACAAATATTTTCAAAACAATTTGAAATTCAACAATGTGATTCTTACTATTTAATTTTCTTCCTCATGGATTTGGATTTCTCTAAAATTGACTGGGCCTTAGGTAACAGTATGGCAGGACAGAAAAGAGGAGGAACACACTGGTGCCGAAGTAAGACAAATGTGGGTTCAGGTGTGGCTCTGCGATTTTTGATCTGGGGGGGCCTAGACACATCAGTCTATCTAAGCCACAATTTCCTCACCTATGAAGTAAGGATAAGAGTATTGCCCATCTTTACAGGGCTGTATGGATTAAATGAGAGATAGCATGTCTATCATTGAAAGCCAAAAAGGGCTTAGCAGAGTGCAAACACTCAACACATGTTAGCGATCTTCCAAGGCAGCCCAGATTAGTTTGGTTGTAGTAGGGTCTGGTTCAGTGTATAAACATTGGTAAAGCTTTGGTCTTTTAAAATAGGGTTTTAGAATCTCATTTTTCAAAAGAAATTCTTTTCCATCCCAAAACCAAGACAATGGCCCAGGATCTTTAAACAACAATTTTGTTTTATAGCTTTCAGTGTATCATGGTGGAGACTGGCACAATCACAGTGTAGATTTGTATGGTTCTTTATAGTATTCAGAGTGCTAGCTCACATATTATGTCATGTGATTGTAGCAACAATTCTCTGAGGAAGGTAAAGACAATAGTGTCTCCAGCTGACCAATTATAAAAGCAGATTGACAGTGGTTACTTGAAAAATCTCACAGGGTTAGTCACCAATGAAAACAGGACTACATTCGGTACTTCATCTTAGGCTAGTAATTCCTCCTTATACTCACTCTCCAAATAAACTACAATAATTCTATATTTATGGGAGAGTAAACAGGAATGCATCAAATAAAATTAGACATCTCTTTGTAGTAGATTCTACAAGAAAGAAAAAATAACTATAGTGTGATATATAAGGATTTTCACAGACATTTATTCAATACTCAGAAGTATCTTCTAATAAAAGGTTCAAATAGGATCAGACTATGTTAATGACCTTATTTTAAAAAATAATGCTACATTATTCACCAATATTTCTTCTCCTGCAGATAATTTATTGGAAATGAAATCCAAGTATCCATTCAGAAAGTGCTTTTGTAGTAATCTGTGACCAGTTTTAAAGCCAAGTCCATTCTGAACACTTTTATCAAAAGCCTTCTCTAAGGAGTGGCACAGCACTTGACCTGGTAGGATAAATCAAAGCAAGGTTGCAGAGACTCTGCTCTCAATAAGTTTAAAAGCTGACTGGAAAAAGCAAAACAAAAACAAAAAAACTTTAAAGTATAGAACTATTAAAAAATGAAGACATAAAAATTTTTAAGTGGATTCCTAAGAAGGGGCTAATGATGGATAGGAAAAAGGAGCAATTTTAAGAAGGGGAATAACTGGAAAAAAAATACAAAAATAATTCTGGCCCAATAAAAGAATGTCTTATTATCTAGAACTTGGAATTAACTGCCAAAAGATAACTAGTTGGAACCCAGAACTTCCAAGAATCATTTTTGCAATTTAAAAATATTTATGTTGGTAATCTTTTTTGAATCCTATTCATCACACAAATTAAAATGCAAATAATCTATAAGTAAGTCTTGCTATCCAGAGAGGTTTCTCCAAAGTAAATATTTTTGTATATTATAAATATTTATAAAGAGAATTACAAGAATATAGATATTAATTTGTTGCAAAGTAAAATGGCAAGACTGTTTTGGAGCAAATTTTCTTGTCTACTTATAAATACTATCCTTGTCAAAGTGGTTTCTGGAGGGAATGTCTCAAACTATGTTTCCACAGAGTGCTATAACATTTACAATTGGGAAATGTCACTGTGCCTACAAATACCTTTCAACTGAATCTAAGAACATTTTGTTTTCAGTAGCACAAGAGAATCATAAGTGTTTTCTTTTCAAGCAAGGTACATAACTGACGAGTAATTTGTTTCCCATGTTGCAAATTTTAAGAAGTATTCATATGATTTTGTTGTTTGTTTTTGGCTCCATATTTATTGAAAGTATATCCCTTATCTTTAATACGATAAAGTCTGTCTCCCCTATCTTAAGGATTTTGGATGCCTGATAGAGGCATGTTTAAAACACGCAGTATGATTTTTCAGAATGCACAGCAATGTATTTTGACATGTTAAATGTTAATAACAGATTTTTTTATAAAAGTATTTTAATTTTACCACATGCCACTTTACCTAATTCTCTCAGGTTCACTAGAAACATGATTTTTTCCTCAGCAAGATTTATTTTCTGATTAAAATAGGATATCAACACACACTGCTTCCTGTGCAATTTCATTTATGTCATATGCTCTGGTTTACAAAGTAACCTGAAATATCTACAAACTTGAAGTGTCACTTCCTAAATGAGAAAAAACCCTGAAAATTGTATTAGAATCATCAATTGTTAATAAGTATTTTTTTAAATGAGAGACCAAGACATGAGTTTGAAGTGTATTTATGCATAGTCAGTTATGAAGGTGGGATCTAAAAACTCATTCACATTGAGTCATCAAAATGAATTCCATAGTTCACTGTTTAACAAATAGAGTAGCAGCAGGTCCCAATGGCTATAATACATATGCAGTGGCAGGCTCTGAATAGTTGTATTTACTAAGTGATCTGATTCAATATGAAAAGTGAATTGTCAGAAATCATTATCTCTTAAGATGTATTTATTTACATAAATTATGTGAGCACAATAATTACAGAGAGGTCAAATGGCCATTACTAATTCATGTCCTTAAGTATGGTATTCTCAAGTGAACTAACCAGCTTTCACTATCAAAGATAAATGGGATTAGAGGCTGGAAACTTCTAGGGTCCCAAATCAAGGCAGCAGACAATATGAGAAAGCGAACTTTCCTTCCTTTTCACAGAGATAGTAACCTGACACTTAAGAAATTTAAGGTGAACATTAATATATAGGTGAGAAGCACCAGTGAATTCTGAACTGCTTTAGAAACTACGTTTGGAAGATAAGGATCCATTATGTTATAAATCTGAGTACAGATTATTATATTTTTATAATAGCATAGAAGTATAAGTAGTAGCTGGCAGTCAAAAAATTTGTAGAAATAAGCTAACCATATCTGTTAACATTTACACAAAATTAACTCTGACATCTGATTAGAGTTGATAAAATGATCAACTAGCAGAAAACATAGTTCTGCTAGTTGTGCAGTATGTAGGTTAAGACTGGAATTTAAAGTAGAATTTGGAAAGGACACTAAGCACTTCTTTAAAAGGTGTCTAGAGTTTAGGGCTGACCAATATCACGAGCTGACATTTCTAAAGGCCCTTCTCATTACTTCAGGGCTGGACAGTAGACTGCCTGTATTTCATAAGTACAAGGAAGTTACAGACTTTCTTGAAATGCCTCATTAGACATTTGGCAGTACAGTATTGCCTTCAGAAAGCACAATTTCTGCTTTCTGACTCTTTACGTATTTATCCCCTTTTGGTCTGAGGAAAAGATTTTTTCCTTTAGGTTGTGGGTGCTGTGGAAATCTAGAGTTCCCTAAACTCTAAAGTTTGGGGAGATTTACTATCTATGAACATGCAAATAATTTAACATTTAATAGCTATATGTCATTCTGGTTTTTCCTTATTCTGTTTTTAAAAGAGTTTCCTTGCCAAAGTATATTATTTCATAAAAATAATGGAAGAGTTCCTCATTATAAAAGCAGTACGGCTTTATCACAGAAAGTTTGAAAAGCACAGGAAATGATCAAAATGAAAGGGAAAAATCTATATTCTCATTGCTAGGGATAACTACTCATGACATTTAGATATTAGTCACATTTGTGTAATTGTCTTAGATTCCAGACCAAGTCAAAATCGGATGGTCTGGATGAGAATTTCTTATGGTGGGAGCACTCTGGGAGGGCACACACCTTGGGGAGTGTGTCCTATGTATCTCCTGGGTCTTGGATTTGCCCCACTCTGGGATCTGTGGCTTCTCCTTTGATGTCTCCCCCCATTTGCTTATCTGGATTTATCGATCCAGATTATTTGGTTATTTCTGGATTTGATTTTTGGCTTATGCAGGGAGGATATCAGCATGATGATATCAATACAGACGTGTGTGGGGTGTGGTTTGGATCAAGACATGGGATGAATAAGAATGGGCCTGAGTATTTGAGATTCACAAATGCACCACACATATCAATCAATGTGGGGAAGCAGGGTGAGTGATATGCTTGGGCTCTGTGTCCCCACCCAAATCCTATCTTGAATTATAATCCCCATGTGTCAGGGGAGGGACCTGATGGGAAGTGAGTGGATCACGGGGGTGGATTTTCCCCATGCTGTTCTTATGATAGTGAGTGAGTTCTCATGAGATCTGATGGTTTAAAACTGTGGCACCTCCTCCCTCACCGTCTCTCCTGCCAGCATGTAAGATGTGCCTTGCTTCCCCTTCACCTTCTGCTGCCATGATTGTAAGTTTCCTAAGGCCTCCCCAGCCATGTGGAACTGTGAGTCAATTAAACCTCTTTTTTTTATAAATTACCTAGCCAGTCACAGGTAGTTCTTTATAGCAGTGTGAAAATGGGCTAATACAACTAGGAACCTGGAGATAGATGAGGAGCTAATAATGGTTATGTGGAAATCCTGAGTGATCTCGAGGGAAGAGGAGGTCATAGGGGGTCAGCGAGTACTTGTGAATGTCATGGAAGACTGGTAACTCCTAGTCATGACAATAATTTCTAATATAACATTCACAATTTTATGGTGAATTACTTTATCTGGCAGAGAGGGTTTTCTGTGTTTCTGCTGACAGACAAGTAAATGTGCTTTCGATTTACTTACACAAACTTATCTGGATGGAATTTCCCATATATATATATACTATTTTGAGACATAAACTTTGTCTTCTCAGAAACTCTTTTTTTTTTTTTTTTGAGGTGGAGTTTTACTCTTTTCATCCAGGCTGGAGTGCAATGGCGCGATCTTGGCTCACTGTAATCTCCGCCTCCTGGGTTTAAGCGATTCTCCTGCCTCAGTCTCAAAGTAGCTGGGATTACAGGCATGCACCACCACGCCCAGCTAATTTTCATATTTTTAGTAGAGATGGGGTTTCACCACATTGGCCAGGCTGGTCTTGAACTCAGGTGATCCACCCACCTCACCCTCCCAAAAATGCTGTGATTACAGGCGTGGGCCACCGTGCCTGGCTCTTCTCAGAAACTCTTAACTGCTCCCTTCTTTTTCTTTTTCTTGGTCTGCACCTGCTCCTCCACTTTCAGAGCTGGACTTAGTAATCCAGAATGGAAGGGATACAGAAACCACCCAGTGGTGTGAACTCCAATCTGTAGAAAGCAGGATTCAGGAGAAAGAGTTTGGTGGAAATCTTCCTTGTCAACTGTGTGCAGAAGGAGAAGTTTGACATGCAGAACAAACCCACCTGCTGAGTGACCTGCTGTGCCCCTTCCAGACTCATTTTGAAGTCATAGCCGGCACAATATTTCATCATTTTACAGCTTCTTTTTCCTCATTTATCTTTTTCCCTATTTTTATTCTCCTGGGCTTGTGCTTCCAAATAAAATCAGAATTTTAATCTTTACCTCAGGCTCTTTCCTAGAACAGCGATTCTCAGATTTTAATGTGGATGCAAATCACTCAGGGATATCATAAAATAACATACAGATTCTGTTTCAGGACATCTGGAAGTGGACCTGAGACTTTGCGTTTTTAACAAGCCCCTAAGTGATGACTCACTGTTGGTTCTTTACATAACAAAGTTCTCAAAGATGAGAATAAGACAGACCTCATCACCATTACAATGTAAATTCCTGAAGGGCCAAGACGATGTCTCTGTGTGTGTGTGTGTGTGTGTGTGTGTGTGTGTGTGTGTGTGTGTGTTTAATTTCAAATGACCTGGCTTTATTTTCTTTAAAAAAAATTTTATGAGTACATAGTAGATGTATATATTTATGGGGTACATGATATATCTTGATATAGTAATACAATGCCTAATAATCACATTAAGGGAAATGGGATATGCATCACCTTGAGCGTTTATTCTTTCTTTGTGCTACAAATATCTTATTATACTCTTTATTTTGGAATATACAATATATTATTATAAACTGTAGTCATTCTTTTGTGCTATCAAACACTAGGTTGTATTCATTCTATCTAACTACACTTTTGTACCCATTAACCATCCCCACTTCCCCTCCCCCACCCTATTACCCTTCTCAGCCTCTGGTGACCACTCATCATTCTACTTTCTGTCTCCATGATTTCAATTCTGTTCATTTTTAGCTCCCACAGATATGTGAGAACATGTGAAGTTTGCCTTTCTATGCCTGGCTTATTTCACTTAACGTCCTCCAGTTCCATCTATGTTGTTGCAGATGACAGGATCTCATTCTTTTCTATGACTGATTAGTACTCCATTGTGCATTGTGTATATGTACCACATTTTATTATCCATTAATCTGTTGATGGACACTTAGGTTGCTTCCAAATCTTGGCTATTGTGAACAGTGCTGCAATAAGCATGGGAGCACAGGTAACTCCTCAATAGACTGATTTCCTTTCTTTTGGTTATATACCTAGCAGTGGGATTGTTGAATCACATGGTAGCTCTATTTTTAGTTTTTTGAGAAATCTACAAACTTTCCTCCATAGTGGCTGTACTAACATACATTCCCACCAACAGTGTACACAGGGTTGCCTCTCTCTGTATCCTTGCCAGCATTTGTTCTTGCCTGTCTTTTGAATAAAAGCCATTTCAACGGGAGATGATATTTCATTGCAGTTTTGATTTGCAGTTCTCTGATGATCAATGATGTTGAGCACCATTTCATATACTCATGTGCCATTTGTGTGTCTTCCTTTGAGAAATGTCTATTCAGATCTTTTGCCCATTTTTAATCAGAATTTTTCTATAGACTTGTTTGAGTTCCATATATATTCTGGTTATTAATCCCATGTCAGATGGATACTTTGCAAATATTTTCTTCCATTTTGCGGGTCATCTCTTCACCTTGTTGATTGTTTGCTTTACTGTACAGAAGCTTTTCAACTCGATATGATCCCATTTGGTCATTTTTGCTTTGGTTGTCTGGGCTTGTTGGCTATTACTCAATAAATCTTTGCCTAATCCAATGTCTTGGATAGTTTCCCCTATGTTTTGTTTTAGTAATTTCATAGGTTAAGGTCATAGTCTTTAATTCACTTTGATTTTATTTTTGTATGTCTAGTTTCATTCTTCCACATATGTATATTCAATTTTCTCAGCACAATTTATTAAAGAGATTATTCTTTCCCCAATCCATGTTCTTTACATTTTTGTCAGAAATGAGTTCCCTGCAGACTTACAAATTTGTTTCTGGGATCTCTAATCTGTTCCATTGGTCTGCGTGTCTATTTTTTTTGCCAGTATCTTGTTTTGGTTACTATAGATCTGTAATATAATTTGAAGGTAGATACTGTGATTTCTCCAGTTTTACTCCTTTTACTCAGGATATCATTGGCTAATCTGGGTCTTTTGTGATTTCATATAAATTTTAGGATAGTTTTTCTATTTCTGTGAAGAATATCATTGATATTTTGCTGGGGATTGCACTGACTCTGTAGATTGCTTTGGGCAGTATGGACATCTTAACAATATGATTATTCCAATCCATGAACATGAAATATCTTTCCACGTGTGTGTGTGTGTGTCTACTCTTCAATTTTTTTCTTCAATGTTGTATAGTTTTCACTGTAGAGATCTTTTACTTCTTTGGTTAATTCCTAGGTATTTAATTTTATTTGTAATCATTGTAAATGAGATTATTTTCTTGATTTCATTTTTAGATTGATCTCTGTTGGCATATAGAAGTGCTACTGATTTTTGTATGTTGATTTTGTATCCTGCAACTTTATTGAATTTGTTTATCAGCTCTACTAGTTTTTTGGTGGAATCTTTAGGATTTTCCAACTATAAGATCATATCATCTGTAAACAAGGGTAATTTGACTTCTTCCTTTCCAATTTAGATGCCCTTTCTTTTATTCTCTTGTCTGATTTCTCTATCTAGGACTTCTAGTACTATGTTGAATAACAGTGGTGAAAGTAAGCATCCTTTTCATGTTCCACATTTTAGAGAAAAGACTTTCAGTTTTTTCCCATTCATTTTGATACTAGCTGACTTTTATTGTGTTGAAATATATTCCTTTCGTACCCAGTATTTTGAAGGTTTCTATCATGAAGAGATGTTGAAAGTTATCAAATGCTTTTTCAGCATCAGTTGACATGATCATATGGTTTTCATCATTCATTCTCTTGATATATCACATTGATTGATTTGCATATATTAAACAATCCTTGAATCCCTGGGATAAACCCCACTTGGTCACCATAGAGAATCTTTTTAATTTGTCATTGAATTCAGTTTGCTAACATTTTGTTGAGGATTTCTGCATCCACATTTATCAGGAATATTGGCCTGTAGTTCCCTGTTATTGATGTGTCTTTGACTGGTTTTAGTATCAGGGTAATACTGGCCTCGTGGAATGAGTTTGGAAGTATTTCCTTCTCCTATTTGTTTTGAATAGTTTGATTGGAATTGTATTAGTTCTTCTTTAAATGTTTAGTAAAATTCTTCAGTGGTCTCAGGCTTTCCTTTGCTGGGAGACTTTATTATGGCTTTGATCTCACTACTCATTATTGGTCTGTTCAGGTTTTGAATTTCTTCATGGTTCAATCTTGGTAGGTTGTATGTGTCTAGGGATTTATTGATTTATTCTAGGCTTTGCAATTTATCGGCATATAGTTGCTGATAGTAGCCTCTAATGATCCTTTTTATTTCTGTGATATCAATTGTAATGTCTCCTTTTCCACCTGTAATTTTATTTATTTGGGTCTCCTCCTACTCCTCCTTCCCCTTCTCTCCCCTCTTATTCTCCCCCTTCTCCCCTTCCACCTCCTGCTCCTTCTCCTCTTCTTGTTCTTTTGTTTAGTCTGGTGAGAGATTCTGATAAATTCTGCAGTATGTCAATTACATTTTTTAATTCCAGAATTTCTGATTCTTAATTATTTTATTTGTTAAATTTACCTCCTAGGATTCTGAATTCCTTTTCTGTGATATCTTAAATTTCACTGAGTTTCTTCAAAACTGCTATTTTTAGTTCTCAGACTGAAAGGTGATATATCTCTGTCTCTCCAGGATTGGTCCTTGAGGCCTTATTTAGTTTGTTTGGTGAGGTCATGTTTTCCTGGATGGCCTTGATGCTTGTGAATGTTTGCCAGTGTCTGGCATTTAAGATTTAAGTATTTATTGTAGTCCTCACAGTCTGAGTTTGTTTGTATGCATCCTTCTTGGAGAGGCTTTCCAAGTATTTGAAGAACTTGGGTGTTGTAATCTAAGTTTTTGGTCTCTGCAGCCATGTCTGAATTTGGGGGCACTCCAAGCCCAGTAATTCTGTAGCTCTTGCAGACTTGTAGGGGCACTGTCTTGGTGGTCTTGGATAAGATGTAGAAGAATTCTCTGGATTATCAGGCAGATACTCCTGTTCTCTTCCCTTACTTTCTCACAAACTAATGGAGTCGCTCCCTCTCTGTGCTGAGCTATCTGGAGCTGGGGGATGGGTGACACAAGCACCACCACTGGGACTGCGCTGTGTCAGACCTGAAATGGGTCTTGCTGAAGGCCTGCAGTAACCACTGCCTGGCTATCACCTCCGTTTGCTCAACGCCCTGGGGCTCTAAAATCAGCCCCAGGTGGGCTGGTGGCAAAGCTAGCCATGCTTATGTCCTTCCCTTCAGAGTAGTCAGTTCCCTACAGCCCTGGGAAGGTCTAGAGATGCCATCCAGGAGCCAGGATCTAGAGTCAGAAACCTTAGGTATCTACTTGGTTTTCTATTCTATGAGGCTGAGCTGAAAGCCAAGCTACAAGAAAAAAATCTTTTCCATTCTTCCTTTCCCTTTGCATAAGCAGAGGAGTCTCTCCCTGTAGTCACCACTGTCCCAGACCCACAACCAGTATCGGCTGGCTACTGCCAATGTTCACTCAAATCCCAAGAGCTCTTCAGTGATCTCGTGGTGAATGCAGCCAGGCCTGGGACCCTCCCTTCTGGGCAATGGGCTCCCCTCTGGCCTAGGGAAGGTCCAGAAATGCTTTTCCAGAGCCAAAGCCTGGAACTGAGGACTCAAAAGCCTGCTTGGTGTTCTACCAACTGTGGCCAAGCTGGTACCTAAGCTCTAAGACAAAGTCTCCTTTACTCTTCCCTCTCCTTTTCTCAAGCAGGAAGGTCTCTCTGTAGCAACCACAGCTGGGAATATAATGGATCACACCTGAAGCCATCACATCTTGAGTCTCACCCAAGGCCCATCTCTGAGTCTCACCCAAGGCCCACGGCAAGTACTACCTGAGTCACTGCTGATTATTCAGGGCCCAAGGGCTGTTTAGTCAGCAGGTGATGCATCCTGCCAGGACTGGGGTCCTTCCCTTCAAGGCAGTAGGTTCCCCTTCTGAACCAGGGTGTGTCTAGAAATGTCATCCAGAAGCTAAGGACTAGAATGGGGTCTTAGGACTCTGCTTGGTGCCCTATCCTACTATGGCAGAGTTGGTATCCAAGTTGCAAAAGAAAGTCCTCTTTACTCTCCTTTCTTCTCTCAAGTGGAGGAAAGGAGTCTCTCCAGAACTGCAAACTGCACTGTCTGTGATTGGGGGAGGGGTAGTGCAAGCACTTCCTCGGCCAACCCAGCTCATTCCTCATTAGCACCAGGACTTGCCCAAGAATAGAAGTCTCTGTAACCTAGACTGCCTTTTAAGTTTATTTAGAACCCCAGAACACTTTATTCTGTGGTGGCAAGGCTCGCCAGAACTCAGGTTCTGACTGGTGAGATGTGTGATTACCCTCTGACTAGGGCTGCTCTAAATGCTCCCTCCTTGGGCACCAGCTGAATTCTGCCTGGTGTTGATTTCTGTTGTGACAGGGCAGCACTGAGTTCCAATGCAAAGTCCTATATCACTATGGTCTCCCTCCCGCAAATGCAGATTCTCTTTCTGTGCCACACAGCTGCTGCTGAGAGATGGAGGAGGGGTGGTGCTGGCTACTCAAGACTATCTTTCCTACCCTCTTCAGTGCCTCTTTCAGTGATATGAAGTTAAAATCAGGAGCTGTGATCACTCCCGATTTTTTGCTTTTATGAGGTGTTTTTTTTGTGTGTGAATAGTTCAACTTGGTGTTCCTGTGGGGAGAACAACTGATGAGGGCTTCTAGTCGGCCACCTTGCTCCACTTGTATTTTTTTCCCACTGTTCAATCCCCTGAATCTACAATAATGCTTGGAATGTAGGAAGTGCTCTATAGATATTTGTTGACTGAACCATAAATGAATGAATTTTCCTAGATGACTTTTAGCAGTTTGTAGCCATAATGAACATCTCGAATTTTAACATTTAAACTTCTAGGGTAAATTATATTGTCTGAAAGGGGTTTTCTGTGCTTCTGCTGATTCACAAGTAAATATCAAATGCCAAATATAGCTATACACTTGTATTACTCCAGTATCAAGGAGGCAAAGCCAAAAGCCAATAAAATGGTAGAGTTACATTTAGAATTTGGTTGCTGGTATGGAAACACAGATCGACAGTACTGAGGTATCTAGTTCATGAATGCTTCTGCTGGATTTCCAAAGGTCAACCCTACTCTTAAAAGCTTGGTCTTCTGTCAGGGGCTAGAAAGCAAAGAGAAGTGTGCTTAAGATCCTTTATATCGGTAGCATCTCATATTTACATAGCCAGCACTTCATTTTTCATACAATACCTTTTATTATAGAGGATAAATGGCAGTTTTCTGCTGAATTTTAAAATAGTGCATCATGTATAATTCATAAAAACTGCCAGTAGCATCAACATCCTCCTCTGGTATTTGTCCCACTTAAGAAATGTCACATATTAGACTTCTATGATAGGTGTTACGCCTGCTATTGGGTATAACTGACCTTGTCCTCCTGTCCCTTCCATCACTACCAACAATCATCTGGACATTCAAGATTCTTTAGCTGACATTGTCAGCAGCTATCCTTTTCTTGTTACACTTTTACTGTTGTCATAGAGACATGGAAACAGTCTAATAGAGTTTTCACATATGGAGTTCCTGAGGAAGGGATGATATTAATCATGCTAGTATATGCCACTAAATTTGTTTCTAAATGATGGCATCAAGGTCAGGATCTTGTACTTGAATCTTAAGGGATTTCCAAAGACCGTGAGAAGAGTTTCTACCAGGAACTCATTTGGAAGTATTCTCTATTATATAGTGTTTCTTAAAGTGTGGTCCTTGTACCAGCAGGAGAAGCAATATCCCAGAACTTGTTAAAAATGCATGTTATTGGGCTCCATCCCAGACCTAACAAATCAGAAACTCTGTAGCCCATGTTTTAACAAGTCCTCTAGGTAATCCTGATGCAGACTAATGTTTGAAAACTACTTCTGTATTAGATATTTTCCTGGTTCTAAAATAAAATAGCTTTAATGAGAAAAATCAAGGTGCTCTAGAATCTAGAGATAAACTAAATAAAGGATATTCTGCACAGAAATTTTTCAAAATCTAAGTTATAGAACAGTGTTTTTAGAGCTGGGCTTGTAAGTTATAGAACAGTGTTTTTAGAGCTGGGCTTGTAAGTTATAGAACAGTGTTTTTAGAGCTGGGCTTG
>NW_012115422.1:6523501-6573747 GCF_000951035.1 Colobus angolensis palliatus
AACAGTGTTTTTAGAGCTGGGCTTGTAAGTTATAGAACAGTGTTTTTAGAGCTGGGCTTGTAAGTTATAGAACAGTGTTTTTAGAGCTGGGCTTGAGCTATGGCTCTATAGAAGAGGTACTTATTGAAAATACACAAGCCTTGACCTTACCCAGACCTAGCGAATCAGTGTCTGGGCTGGAGCTGATTTCCTGCTAAAGGGCACCCTAGATGGTTCTGAGGCACCAAGTATAAAAATAAACTATAGCACGTTACCATCAGTAATCACTGGGTGATGGGACCAAGAATGATCTTTATTTTATGAACACTTTTTGAATTTTCTGAGTTAGATGCAGTGATCATATATTTGTTTTATAATCAGAAAACAATAAGACAAGTATTTTAAAAGGATGATAGCATATAGAATAGCATTTAATCATCTTGGAGATCTGATAAATTGAGGAGTTTATATGTGAAGAGCTCAGATCCTGGAGTAGGATTGCCTGGTTCAAATCCTACAGGCTTACGTATAAGCTGTGTAACTTTCATTCTAAGAGCCTCAGTTTCCTCATCTCTTAAGCAGAGATAGTAATAATAATGTTTATTTCATACGGCTATTGTGGGAATCAAACGGGAGTACTTAGTACAATGCTTGGCACATAATGAGAACTCAAAATGTTAGTTACTAGTAATACAAGGATATCTATGTTTTATGGTTCTTTATGACAGTATGTTTTATAGCTAGTCTTACTCTCCTCTTTTTGAGACAGAGTCTTGCTCTGTCACCCAGGCTGGAGTGCAGTGGCACAATCTTGGCTCACTGCAACCTCCACCTCCCAGGTTCAAATGATTCTCCTGCCTCAGTCTCCCAAGTAGCTGAGACTACAGGTTTCCATGCCCAGATAATTTTTTAATATTTTTAGTAAAGATGGGGTTTTCTGAAAAGACATATATTAATCAATCAATTAGGTTTGTTTTTTGTCTTTTCAGTGTCTCACTCTGTCACCCAGGCTGGAGTGCAGTGGTGTGATCATAGCTCCCTACAGCCTTCAACTCATGGGCTCAAACAGTCTTCTCACCTCAGCCTCCTGAGTAGCTGGTACCACAGTTGCATGCTGCCAGGCCCGGCTTTTTTTATTTTTTGGAGAGACAGGGTCTCACTATGTTGCTCAGGCTCATCTTGAACCCCTGGGCCCAAGAAATCCTCCTGCCTTAGCCTCCCAAAATGCTGGGATTATAGGTGTGAGCCACTGCACCTGGCCCAATCAATCCGTTTTTATTGTAATTAGACTCCCACTCCTCTCATCTGCCTCTTATTCCTTGCTGTGACTCTCACACCACTCTCCCTCCTCTTTACAAAAAGCTGCATCTCAGTTCTCCTTACATTTAGTGACCACAGCCTTCATATTTCTACTTGTCCCCCTTTTAGTGTGTTGTCTGTTACCTTTGCCATTTTTATTTGATCCCCAAAGTTGCAACTACCAATTATCTCTTGGCATTTAATAAACAGCTGCTAAATTCTCTAAAAGTTCAGCATCAACAGCTGTATGTCTGTCTTAGATATGATTAATGATTCAGTTTCTGAAGCTCTGTCAAACAGAAGACTTCTGAGTCTTGGGTTAATAATTGATTTAAAAAATATTCTTCCTGGATTTGCACATCCAAGGCAGGGGCTGACGCTGTACCTGATGCACCCTAGCTGGGTGCTCTTGCAGTTGCTGTTTTTAGGTCTGGAGTACAGCTACACTTTTCTTTATCAAATGGAGAATAGTGTGTGTTGAAAGCCTAGCACCACCTGATTGGGTTCTTTTCATTTCTCCTAGATTTAGTCAGAAAATTGTAAACATTGAGAAAAGGAGTTTGGAAGAAAAACGCATCAACTTTCTATTTTCTGGAGTACTTTTATATTGAAAAAAAAGCTTTAAGGCAGTGTTTTTCAGATTTTGGTGCTCATGAGAATCACCTGGAAGACTTATTAAAATACAGATTGGTGGGTTCCACCTCAGAGTTTATGCTTCTGTACGCCTAGGAGGAGGCCTGAAAACTGGCATTTCTTACAAGTTCTCATGTGGTACTGATGCTGCTAGTTTAGGGACCTCAATTTGAGAACCATTCTTAAAAAAATATAGATTCATGGGGTACATATGCTTGTTTGTTACATGAGTATTACCTGCATAATGGTGGGGGTTTGGCTTCTAGTGTACCCATTATGCAAATATTGGACATTATACCAAAGAGGTAACTTTCAACCCTTCTAGAGAGAACTACCCTTAAAGAATGTACCCATAAGAATCTTGAGAACCCGATCCCCCTAAATAGGGAGGAAAGTTAGCATTAGCTATGCCTTCTAATCACACATTTCTCCTGTGCTCACTCTCTCTTCCTGATTATTATTACTCATGTCTGCCAATTGTAGCCTGAGAAACAGGGAGCAAAAGAAACATGTGATTAGAAGGCTCCTAGTTTAGCTATTAATAATACTAATTTTTCCTATCTGTTTCAGGGACCAAGAAATTCCCAAGTCTTATCAAATAAGAATAAAAAACCTTTTATCCCTTACCTTAGAGAGATTATCAGTTTACTAATGATTATAATTTTAGTAGCAAAGTCTAAAATTGAGCTCTACTGTTGCCAACCTCTGTATTCTCATCTACTTATTTCTCAGCCCTACATACCTTTTCATGGTCAATATCTATGTTCATTCCCACTGTAAGCTTTTGCACTTGCAGTCCCCCAGCCTTAAATGTCACTCTTTCCTGTTTATCTGTGTACATAACTCCTTTCAAAACAGTTTCCTAAGATTCAATTTCCTCCAAAATGTCTAGAAACTTTAACTGCCACAAATAATTCACTTGTTTTGCTTTCCAGTTCATAGTTTCTTATCTCATTTTCTTCTATTTTCTGGTATCTTCTGGTGATTTGTCTCCTTATTTTTCATTTTTCCATCTTCCTGTAACCATAACACTCCTATCTAAAACCAGGAGGTTATGGAGAGAATGAAAGCTAACGAGAGCATCTCCTGTCACTGCCTGAACTTCTTGGCATATGATGCATGGAGTAGGGGCTGCCAGGTTATCCCTGCATAAGAGAACAAGAGGAATCAGGAAAGCACTAAACTTTGCTTTGCTTGCCTCTAAGTTAAAAATTTCATGTTCCTGCTGCCAGTAGTGACAAGGTACCTCAAAAGTTCTTGGCTTCAGCAGCCCCCCAGATCCTAAGCTTAAACTGCTCCTTCTTCTCTTGTACTTACAATAGACACAGTTCCTATGGTTAGGAAGATAGCACAGACAGAAGTGTAGTGGCTTTTGTTTTGCTTCAATTTTTGCTTCAGTGTTCAGAGAATATAATGCAGTTACTGTGAAATGACACTTGATCCATTTACAAAAAAAAATTTTTAAATATGATTAAAAAAAAGAATTAAATGACTCAGCCCCAGGACAAAACTCAACAACAAATTATCACTTCACACTCATAATTACCATGAAAATTTGAGCATGGAATAGATGCCAAATGATTCAGGCTAGACAGGTTAGATTCCTCTGCTGTGTTGATGAACATTTCAGGTGTATGAAAACACTGCATTGCTGTGAATATCGAAAACACAGCAAGGGTCTCCATGAAGCTCGTAATAGCCAATACACTTACAAACTTAAGGCTTCCAAGAGAAATGTGTGTATATATATATATATATATATATACACACACACACACACACACAGCCTTTGTTTTATTAAAATAACTGATTCTCTCAGATTAACAGTTTTCACATTTTTATTACCTTCTTTAGTGAGTCTTTTTTAACTTTCAAATTCAACGTACATACCCAGTAGCTTAGGCCGAAGCTGGGTAACTAAGCCCTGCCTGATTCCTGTCCTGTTCCCCCATCTAGCCAAAAACTTCTGTGAGGATCTCATAGCACCTCCCGCAAAACCTCTAGGGTTCCACAGAGCAGAGCTGAAAAAGAAACAATGATACTTTCTATCGCTACAGCTTAATGATTTATAGCAAAAGTAATCACTCTAAATATTAAGACACTAGAATCCCATACTTCTCCCTATGCAGTCACTCAAAAGGTAGATTTTCTTATGGGGAAGGAAGCACGTTCTTATTATAAAGCAGCTTGTGAACAGATACCTGTAATTTCTAAACATTTAGACCTAGTTCTCTGAAGACCATTATTTCCAAACTAGGTAGTATGTGTATAAATACATAGAAAATAAATAAAAGTCACATTAACCATAAAAATTACTGTTTAAGCATTAATTCAACACAATGTGGGTACTACAGCATAATAAAAAGAGAAAGCCAGAAAGATATAGGATGAACTTCTGTCATTTACTAGCTACGTGACTTTAGCAAGTTTCTCAACCTTTCTGAATGTAAATTTCTGACTTCTGGTGTTAATATATTTCAGAGTAACTATGTGGTTTAAATATAGACAGAGTCACAGACCTTTCTCCTTTTGCCTAAACCTGATGACAAGGCTAGACACAGACCCTTCTCATTTTGCCCCTAGTCAACTTCCTGCTCTTTGTCTCTTGAGTGATTAGCTAAGATTATGATTGCTTTTCCCTCAGAAACTAGCTAGACACAGAGATAAACCTTTACTGTTCTTCTATCTGATTGAGGCTTCCCCTGATTGCAAAATCCCTACTGTAGATCCTCTCACTTGTAACTTGTTGACTCCTAGCTATAAAAGTCTAATGCAACACCATTCTACAGTGATACTCTGATCTTTGGATCTGGGGCACTCTTCCCATTGTGATATCCTGAAAAAGATTAACTTTTCTGGTTTTAGTCTTTGACAATATCATAAATGTAAAAGTGCCTGACATATAATTAGTTATTGGTAATTATAAACTTTTATTACAGATCTTCTATAAACAGTGCACTGAGAATAACCTATGGAGGGCACAAAGATGAGAAAAATGCATTCTCTGAATTGGCATCTTCTGAATCTAGTGTCAGTTCCATATATTTAGGACTTTAAAATCTTATTTTTGCTAAGTTTTCCTAACTCGTATGACAATAAGCTAATTTTGGCAGATCAGTAAAGAATATGAATTAATTTACAAACTACTTTAATGTGAGTCTTACAGTCATATATTCATAAAAACTAAAAAGTTCAGCTACAAAATGCATACTAATTATTTAAGACTTTGCTGAGATGGCTCTGTATTCCTGAGGCCTTCTCTAACTTTTGCATTCAGAAATAATCTCTATTCTCTGTGTTTCAGTTTGCATTTTCTTTGTACTTTTTTAAAAAGCATCTTTCACATTATGCTCTGCACTGGTCTTAGTTGTACACATGTCTGATGTTTTCCCTAGATTTCAAGTTGTTTGAGGACTAGGTACTGTCCTTTATTTTCTCTGGCACAGTGTCTTAGGCAAAGGAGATACTCAGTTAGTGTTTGCTGAATTGAAAGAGTCTATAATACTACTTGACGTCTTGGATCATACTAACCAGATGGTATGCATATAAATACTTCATAATGTATCAGGGTCTACACTGAGAAGACCAAGAAATTATGAAAGGATAACCAAGAATGGGGTAGAACAAAAGGGGGGAAGAAGATAATTATGCAATTGAGAAAATCTAGCAAGTTAAAATAACACAGGAAACCAATGTATACTGGATAATTTTAAAATAGAGAACTTACTCTCTCAACCTTGAATATCTTTAGTATGCAAAGGTATAAGAACGATAGACTATAGTCTAGGTCTTTAGAAATTTTACATACCTTGAAAAATCAGAATCAGGAAGTAGTAATAATGTCAAGGTTGTGACACACAATGTTCCTTTCAACAGCAGGTCACCAGTGGAAAGCTAATAAATGTTAACAACAAAGTCTTTGGGAAGAGGGAGCCCTGATGTGTAGCACTGTCAATGTGTATAGTGTAAATTATTCCCACCATGGCTGATTTTAAACGATCAACACGTCACTTAATGTAAGTTTGCAAATAAATGCATGCAATTGGTTCCCCCAACCAGTAAGAGCTGGTTTTATCATACCCCTGTAAGTTCCCTTTCTCCCTTCCTTCCTTTCTTTACTTCTTTCCTGTTACAGCAGGTCTAGGTGAGAGGGCACATAAGAAACAAGATTTCACCTGGAATTCTGCTCCTCAGTGGCCCCTTTGGGATTATGTTTTGGGGACAGTGAATCACCTCCATATCACACCTTTGATCGATCACATTTTTCAGTGTCACCCGAAAATCCAAGAATCACTTTGGAAACTAAATGAAAACCCACTATCTTCTTTTAAGCCACTGATGAAAATGGTAGAAAGATTTGCTTCATGTTAAATGTTACCTTCAATTTGACAACATGATGAGAGTTTAGCATCTCTGAATCTTGCAAAAACTACAAAATTATACAAGGGAAACACTGAGGTCACCAATTTACCAGTATTTTTTATCTCTTCCACTGTATACTAAGCTGTAACTTTTTAGTTACAAGTTGCAGCTCCTCATCCTGGCCACCATTTGCTTATCAAAAATCTATTTGCTTGTTTTCCGTTAACACAAAATATACTCAAATAAAAAGAAAAAATTAGCATGGCTCTGAGCCCTTATGCAAATTAATAAGGCTCAAAGGCCTATGGCTAGAAATGAATCAGATCTCAAGACATGCAACTATTAATAAAAATGTAGTATAACAGCCCAGTCCCAGAACTCATTCAGGGTCATCACTCTCAGATGTATCATCACCCTGACATCTTTTAGCCTAGCTTGGGCTGGTATAAACAGTAAGCCCATGGAGTTTCCTGGATTTATCTTCAAGGATAATGTAGACAAAATCTGGCTTTGTGCAGCACATACTCTGTCTGTGGTATTTAATGACACTGGAAAATCCCTAAGAAAAATCTTCCTAGAATAACTCAGAGAGGTATCTAAGTTAAAAATAAACCTTATTTTCTAAGTTTAGGCTAGAATGGCTTGGGAGGGCATCCTCCCAGGAAGGGTTACAGAAGTTACTTAGGTTTCAGCTATGTATTTTAGAATCTTACAGGAGTTATTTACTCTGCATTTTCAGAACCTTGTGTTATTTTAAGCAACACATATAAGAATAAAAATTTTTAATCACAACTAGTTTGATAATCTTTCCATGTCCCCACTTGTACAACTACCACATTGGAGTGGGGTCTGGCATGAATTTCTGTAACTGGCATTGTCAACTAAGAGGAGACAGAAAGGAGCTTTGCCTGTACTCTGAAAGAGCAGCAGCCGTAGAGAGGACAGTGGTGGCTGGCAGGGTGCCTAGTGAAGGGAGGGACATGCCTACACCACTGGCACCTGTGAGGGCCAGTTTGTGCACTACCATCATTATCGAGGCTTTCCTGAAAGCCTTCAGAGGACACACACAAGCTAAAATCTCACACATTTAGATTCATTTTCAATTATGCCACTTAAAATATAAGCACCAACAACAGAATAAATTTAATGTCAAAACTGAAAATGTTGGCACTTGGCACTAAGAAGTTGTGATGCACTTGAGGCTTAACTGGATCTTCAAACTGGCAATGGCTTGAGGCATGTTTGGATTACATTATTTAAACTAGAACAGAAAATCAAGATTCACTGGATTGCCTTTTCTAGGATGTCCAGAGAAGTTAGCTCCAAAAATCAATCAAGAACTCAAGAGTAAATGAAAGCTTGAGAGGAAATTCTAATGGAGATTTGTTTTTCTTTTTTTAACCTTGATTCCCAGAATTTAAACCTATGTCTGTCTGAGGAATTCTGACCTTAATGAGTTTTGAGAGAAGACAAAGTCCACTTCTCACTATGAGAGCACAAATGGCTAAACTTTCACTTCCTCAGTGATCCTTGAGGCTAAGATGTGAGTACATGACAGACTCAGCTGATCAGACATATTTTATCTCCCTTCCCTGCTCCTCTACCCCATAAATCCTAAACTAGTGATATCAAGAGGCAGGAACAGGGAAGATGCCATTTTGGAGACTGTACAGTAGCAGCAGATGCATCCTATCTCCAGGAAAGAGTCGGGGGGCAGGAGTGTAGTCCATGGTGGGGTGCAACTGTGGTAGGCAGGGCTCAGTGGCACCAGCAGCCCTGCTCTTACCAGATGGGTTTCATGGCATGAATCCAGGCTCTGGTTCTACTTCCCTGCTTACTTTTGCTTTTTCCAATGTCCTGAACCTGGTTCTGCAGGCTTCTGGTGTTTCCGTGAGTTCCCCAAGGCCTTTCCAACAAATTTCTTTTCTGCTGCAAACAGCCAGTCATTTTCCTGGCTAACAACTGAACCTACTGATTTTACAAATAAATTATAGCCAAACATTTTCTTTTTCAAAAGAGTTGTTAGACTTAAAAAAGACAAATATCTTATGTTTCCTACTAAAGGGGCTTTCATCTGCAACCATATTTTTTAATTAAAGTGGCAGCCTGGTAGTTGTTTCTATGCTTTCCCAAAGATCACTTCTCCTTAGGTTCACTAGAACCAGCCCAGGGACAACTCATTTCATCACCCTTCCTTTCTTTGTCACCTCTCATTTTTAAGAGCCTACCTGCACTTCAAGTAAATTAGCAGCAACATTTACCAGGTCTTTCCTATATATACACCTTTATCTCTTTTCTCCAGGTATTTGCTATCTTTCCACTGCCCCAAGTCCAACACCCTGTACTCCATCAGCTGTGCTTAATCCCTGGCTTCTTATAGTGATTCCTCCCAGAAGGGTCTGGAACTCCCCACCATCACCCGCATTTTGTGGCTTATCTTTACTAGGACACTCTTTACTATGAACTTTCAAGGTATAAAAGTGATTCTTCCACCCCTGCATAAAGTAGACATTTCACAAATACCTGACCATTCTAATATTTCTGTTTGGTGCTCCAAACACTAGGTCTTCTGTCTTTCTAGTTTACTGCTAACTCAATTGTGGATTGTTGTAGGAAAACTAATAGGACCTCCTGACATACATGAAGCAAGAATAGTACTACTAGAGTGAGCAAAAGCTGATGATTAGCAGTAATCTAGAGAAGAGACAAAGCAAAGTATGAGTAAAAAATTATTTCCATGTGCTTTGAAACTGCTCTGAAATGATACTGTGGATTCAAGCCTTCAAAACATTTGTTGCAGAATGGCCCATCTTTGTGTAGAGGTAGAATTGCTCATCCCATCACTTAGATAGGGAAGTTGGTCAACTTGCTAATTTCTACCAAAGGCTATTGACCTGAACCCCTAGTAATGATTTTTTCTAAAGCAGATGAATTTGCTTTCAACCAACAATCATAAATGCCTATCATCTTGCTAAGGAATGTAATCTTATCCTCTCTACCATCCAGTTCTGTTAAATTCTGGTTGTGATAGGTAGTATCTGGGGAGAATTGTTCGAACAATTTCTTCTAAATGCTCTAAGTGATATCATTAGAATAGGCAAAAGATTCTATACTGGACTATAATCTCCTGTCTCCTTATGGATTGCTGGATTTTAGTCTTCAGCATTTACAGAGGAGCAGAAGAAACTGAGAAATAAAATCCATTACCTTGAGTGGTGATGTAGATATTTTCTAGTCCAGACTCACTGTCTCCTCCATAAAACTTCATGTAAGAAATGATCTTTGGCCATGTATACAATGAAAATCTTTATTTTCCCTGAGGTGTCTCTCTTTTTCTTTAATAAGTATTCATGTAACTGATATATATTCCTTTTCACTTTGCCTACTGGGAAGTTCAGATGCAAGAATAAGACTGAGAGAGACAGAACTGTGAAAGAACTTAGAGCCTGATTATTTATATTTTTCCACTAGCCTTATTTTATGATATATAAATACATATATGTTTACATATGTGTGTATTTTTATATATTATTGTTCTTTATTTTTATTGACAATTCAGCCATTATTTTCTTATTTATTCATGCCTTAATAAGCTTCTGCAATCCTTTTATATGTATACATATTTAAACAGATTTAAGCTGGCTAAATAATGTTGGGTGAACTTTAGCCATTTTCACTATTAACAATAATCAGTTAGTAAGTATATACTACTGTGTGTGTGAGGTGCTTGATGCGTGGAAAGATGCCAGATCCCTAAGGCAAAGTCCCTGACCTGGAAAGTCTTGAAATGTAATTGAGATAATAGGGTTGGTACAAGGAATACGATATCATTACTATATTGTACTAAATTATGTATGTAAATTACATATACATAAATATAAATTACATATATAGCTATATAAATATAAAATGGATGGACAGGTCATGTAGTAAGATCCTTCCTGCCTAAAAGGATAAAATGAAAACAGACACAAGATGCATCACAAACCTGTCTCCCAAACAGTGCAACTCCCCTCTCATTCTCTGCCATCTCCCGATGCCTAGGTAGTACCCTGCCCCCTTCTAAATCTAGGATGATTTTATTTAAAAAATTTCAAGGATGTATGGATCACAAAATGGAGCACTGTTATTTTATTTTCAGTAACTTTTCTTATTGTACATTTTAAAGCATTGATGTTTTAACATGCCTCAGAAATAAAATTAACTTCACAACTCAGAATGTATACACACCTAAAACATAAGTTTCACAAAACAGTATCTTTTCTATGTTTGGCACACAATATTCTCTATTTTGTTCAATTTTCTTTCTGAAAACATACTTCTTAGGAGCCATTTAATTTATCATAAATAGCACTGTTTTAAGAAAACAGGAAGTTCAAATTTCCAGTGGCCAAATGTTTTAATTTTCTGAAGGAAAAACTATTCTATTAAAGATCAAAGGAGATGGGATAGATGATACAGCACACTGCCTCAGATGGAGGATACAGCATACTGCTTCTTATCTCCTAAGTATTTGCTCAGAAATCCAAAATATGTAGATTTATGAGTCATGCAACTCTCCCTTAGAGGAGAAAATACATCCTTAAGTTGTATTCCCAGTAGGAACACATCAACCCAGACACGTAAATCAAATTTCAAATGCTTTTAGTATTACTGTCTGCAGATTCTAAAAATGGGCTTAACTTATAATTCAGCTTCTCTCTAGCCTGAGTTATAATAAACTGAAAAACATTTATATATGCATATAATTCAGTAATCTTGAAAACTGCATTATTAGTGACTAATCAGTCATTACCTTAACCTTAGATTTTTTTCACCAAAGAAATAAATTATTCAGCAAACAAAGCAAAAGAAAAAAAAGACCCAGCCCTCTTTCATGAACTGAGACATTGTTAATCACCCAACTTAAAGAATTTGGGAAGTAAAATGCTGTTATTAATAATTCTGTTGAAACATGATCAAAATTGTGATTGGAAACACTTCCAATGTTCCAATATAACCCTTAGGCTTATTCATGCCAGAAACATCTCATCTGGGCCTCAACATTCCCCAAAGGAAGATTAGGAAAGTTATAATCTTTTTACCATGTCAAGTCTAAGATAATACTTAATTGTTACTGTGTACTCGCAATTCCAGATCACATTGGACAGAAACCCCTACCTTTAACAAATAGTTCTATTCTAGTTACAATCATATCACATTCACTTCTCAGCCTACCAATTAATATCCAACCAAATTAGAGCTTGGTGAGTTTCTGGCAGGTTTGTGACACTGTGCCTGAAACCTGTAATTTTAACTAATTATAGAAATTCTGGGCAGGAAGCCTTCTGAAAAGATGATCAGCTTCATTCCCTTCATTTGAAACTTTGAAACTGCCCCAGACCAAGAGTTCTCCCTTCTATTTTAACTTGAAGAGAAGAAACGATATTAGCACGAAGGATCCCTCACTGCAACTGGAACCATACTAGGTCCACAACATGGATCATCTGATTTAATCCTTGTCTTAATGTAGTAGGAATTATCCCCATTTTAAGAGGGGGAAACTAATGCTCAGAAAAACAGCTGAACAAGGGGAAACAGAGGGTTCACTTTAGAGCTGGGATCTTACCCAAGATCCATAATCTGATTCCAGAAACTAATGCTTCTCTGTCGTCTCTCCAGATGTGGGCCGGAGATGGCTGCTCAGAGTACACATCTCTTCTCAAATCCACATTCCATGAGGTCCCATCAATAGCTTGAAATCAGCCTTGGTGGGAGTAATCACACCTTGCAAACTGGTAAATGCTACAGATCACGTTTACTAGCACACTACTGCCTATAATATTTGTATTTAATATTTTACAAATGTCAAAATTGGGTGTTTCTGTTGATCAAGTTTTTTTTTTCAAAAACAAATAGTAGCAAGAAAGTGTCGTTTCAGCATTTGCTTCCCACATTTACTTTCTATGTCTCTTTGCCTACCATGAAACAAACTTAGAGATTTTAGTTATCTAAAAGTAGTTATGATAATATAAATCTCCATGCCTCCATTATCCAGATTTAATATTTATCGACATATGGCCAACCTTATTTCACTGTACTTCTCAAACATGTTTTTTTCTTCTCCCCAGCTGGATTATTTTCAAGGAACTCTCAGACATTATATCATTTTATTTGTAAATACATCAGTTTGTATTTCTAAGAGACAAGCTCATTTTAAACATTATCACAATACTATTATCACACGTTAAAATTATCAGTAATTCTTTATCTAATAATTGGTCCATATTTAACCTTCTCTGATTCCCTCAAAGCTCTTGTTCACAAAGTTGCTTTCTTCAAATCAAGATCCAGAGCATCTGGATGAAGTGTCTTTAAGTATTAATTTATTTTAATCTGTTAATTAATTTTTTGATAGTCCTCCCCCTTTTTTATCTTTTGCCACTTATTTGAGTCATTTGTCCTATAGGATGTCTTACATTTTGGATTTTGCTGATTGTTTTCCATGGTATCATGTGACATCTCCCTCTTTCTTCTGAATTTCTTGAAAATTGGTAGACCTAGAGGTTTGATCAGACATATGTCCTATTTTTTGGCAAGTATATTTCATGAGTGAGGTTGTACTTCTACATCACATCAGAAGGTGAGTAATTTCTGCTGCCTTTCTTTTGCTAATTAGTAAGTTTTGGTCTTCTCATCCTAATTCATCTTATAAAAATTCTCCATCAACCTTTCATCTAATTGTATGGGCAGTAATTGATGATCATTTCCTAGATTCATTATTTGAGCAAGGGTGACAAAAGAGTGATGGTTTAGGTCTTTTTTTCCTTCTCCATGTAGTGGCTGGAATTCTTCTGTAGAGCAGACATTTTATGCATCAACTATTCGGTTAACCTGAATTACAGTTTGCACAGGAATGACAGCATAAATGTTTTCTTTCCCTTTACTAACTAGTTTACAGAATGAATTTATACCCTCATATCCTTCAAGGGTAACAGAAAGCTTATTTTGTTTTTTTAAAACATTTTGCTATCATTATGCACTAATGAATATTAATATATTAGATGTGCTTCCATAAATTGCAGACATTATTTTTTTGATTCTTGGAAATTATTTCCTGTGTCTTTTTGATATGACCCCAGTACTGTTGATGGCTTCCTTGCTTTCAGGTATATTACAGGCTCTTATAAATTTCCAGACCCAGTCCTAGAAACAGACATTTTTAGGAGGAGCCTGATTTCTTACAATGGGAAGTGGCTCTGCCCACCATTGAAACTGATTGTGTCTCAGGAGAAATTCTCAATCAGAACGGGCCAAGCACTCACAGAACACAGATGACACATACAGAGTACTGTCAGCCAGCGTCTGAAATTTTATTACTTAGAGATGTTGCCAATTTATTACAGGATCTGTCATGGTAAAGTATACAATATAATCTTTACTCATAATCTAACTCTTTATTGATAATCTCAAGCATATGAATGAGTGGCTGTCTAAAAAACTACCCTGTATGCATCCTTTATATATGAATAGAGCACTGTGCAAATTCAGATTTTCAGAGACCTGAAGTCTAAACAATTTGTGGGGTGCCCTCTTTTAGAAAATTAACATGAAATTGCAAGTTGGCCGAATAGGAACAGCTCCAATCTGCAGCTCCCAGCGTGATGAATGCAGAAGATGGGTGATTTCTGCATTTTCAACTGAGGTACCTGTTTCATCTCATTGGAACTGGTTGGACAATGGGTGCAGCCCACGGAGGGTGAGCTAAAACAGGGCAGGGCATCACCTCATCTGGGATGCACAGGGGGTCGGGGAGATTTCCCTTTCCTAGCCAAGGGAAGCCGTGACAGACTACCTGGAAAAATGGGACACTCCCGCCCAAATACTGTGCTTTTCCCAAGGTCTTAGCAACCGGCAGATGAGGAGACTCTCTCCCATGCCTGACTCAGCAGGTCCCACACCGATGGAGCCTTGCTCACTGCTAGCACAGCAGTCTGAGATCAAATTGCGAGGTGGCAGCCTGGCTGGGGGAGGAGCATCCACCATTGCCGAGACTTGAGTGGGTAAACAAAGTGACCAAGAAGCTCAAACTGGGCGGAACCCATTGCAGCTCAACAAGGCCTACTGGCTCTAGACTCCACCTCTGTGGGCAGGGCATGGCTCAACCAAAGGCAGCAGACAACTTCTGCAGACTTAAACATCCCTGTCTGACAGCTCAGAAGAGAGCAGTGGTTCTCCCAGCATGGTGTTTAAGCTCTGAGAATGGACAGAATGCCTCCTCAAGTGGGTCCCTGACTTCCATCTAGCCTAACTGGGAGACACCTCCCAGTAGGAGCCGACAGACACCTCATATAGGCGGTTGCCCCTCTGGGATTAAGCTTCTAGAGGAAGGATCAGGCAACAATATTTGCTGTTCTGCAGCCTCTGCTGGTGATACCCAGGCAAACAGGATCTGGAGTGGAGCTCCAGCAAACTTCAACAGACCTGCAGCTGAGGGACGTGACTGTTAGAAGGAAAACTAACAAACAGAAAGAAATAGCATCAACATCAGCAAAAAGTCATCTACACCAAAACCCCATCTGTAGGTCACCAACATCAAAGACCAAATGTAGATAAAACCACAAAGATGGGGAGAAACCACCACACACCAGCCTGGGCGACATAGCGAGACTCTGTCTTGGAAAAAAAAAAAAGAAGGAAAACGTGGCACATGTACACCATGGAATACTATGCAGCCATAAAAAAGGATGAGTTCATGTTCTTTTCAGGGATCTGGATGAAGCGGGAAACCATCATTCTCAGCAAACTATCACAAGGACAGAAAACCAAACACTGCATGTTCTCACTCATAGTTGGGAATTGAGCAATGAGATCACTTGGACACAGGGCGGGGATCATCACACACCAGGGCCTGTCAGGCAGTGGGGGACTGGAGGAGGGATAGCATTAGGAGAAATACCTAATGTAAATGATGAGTTGATGGATGCAGCAAACCAACATAGCACATGTATACCTATGTATCAAACATGCATGCTATGTACATGTACCCTAGAACTTAAAGTATAATAATAATTTAAAAAAGAAAATTAACATGAAATCCCAAATACAAAATTAGGCAAGAAAGTGAATATTTATTAAGGTTGAGGGAAAGAAATTATAGCAGGTTATTTAAATATAAAAAAGCTAGAAAAATGCAGAAATCACAAAATATGAAAAATATTTTTATAAATGTATTGCCTGTTATACTTCTATATTATTCCTACATTTTTTGGTTGCCTACTCTTTGATCCCCTTTTCATATTGTAATCATTTTGTGATATCACTCTATAGAGATATGAGAAAGATAATTCAGTCTCTCCTCTGGTATGATTGACCAGACTTAAATTTTTGATAGTTGGAATACATAAGAACTTCTGACCTATAGAAACATTCTCTTATTTGTAGGACGCTTATGGTTTGTGCCTTATCAGAAATTTTATCCTATAAAATTTTTTAAAATCACATAAAATTTTATAAAATGTATAAATTCTATTTTAAGCAACTACCCCCCAAAGAAAAAATGTATGATGAATTTATAATTGTATATATCAGTATGTTATCTAGTATATTTTTGATAGGTGAGAACTTTCATTTTTCCTAGAGATCAATTAGAACAAAATCATCCAGTTACAAGTTTACATGTTTGGTGATTGAAAATTTTCCACAGAATAGCTTCTGGTTCTGTACATTGTAATAACCATTTCTCATTTATTGACTATATACTTCTAGGACTGGGTGCTGCAGGGTACATTTATAATACAACATAGCCACTGGCCTTGCTGGGAGAGTCAGCTGAGTGTGTGGTAGAATCTAGAAGCCACTCCTTCGCTGGCATGGCCGGCAATAGCTTAATTATACACAGAAGTGACTGCAGACTTTATGCACATCCTACTAAACTCTGAGTAAATGTGTCTCCAACCCTTAGTCTCCTCTGTCCAAAGCTACCCCTAATACCACCCAACACGAGGAAAAGTGAAATGAAGGAAAAGCTGGAATGGAACAAAACAGTTGTCTTAACCAATTGTGGTTAAAATACCTCACTTTAGCAAATATTATGAAAACATATGATCACACAGACATACTTCTCAGGCCCTCTCAGGGCCTTGGAAGAACCCATACAAGTGAGGGGCTATGAAGTTTAAGCTTCATTGGCTTCACAGTAATCATCTGTCTTGAGAGAATCATCACCTCACTGTTGAATTTCCAACGGTTAATCAAAGCATTTTGACCTTCCTATGTAGAATGTTTTTACAACTCCTTTAACATTTAACTTTGACTCTTTGACTCCATCCTCAGGGGTCCTCAGTACATACACACAGAAGCCAAGCATATAATACTTTTACACTGTTGGAGTGGAATAAAAGGGTAATTGTGTTGAGATCAGTTTTTTCTTATTGCATTGGTGGAGTGAATAGTTAATATGAGTCTATAGCTTATAAAGAGCTGTTTGTGTATTAAAAATACATCTATATAAATATATCTAGCCACTCTTGGCTGAAACCCAAGAGCACTACAAGTAAAAACATAAAGAACTCATAGCAAGTAATTTCTAGTTATTATTTTGGTTAGTACTCTAGCATACTCACTAGCAAGAGTAGAAATGATGTCCTTGCTTTAGTTATAGTAATCTATGCCTGTCAAGCCTGGGAGTTGCCAGCAAATATTTCAGGAAAGTTTCCAGAGCTATTATTAGATATAATACAGACTTTCCTACCTAGTTTTCAGCCATTAGATCTCTGGCAGATGCCTCAGTGATTATAGTGGCAGTAATGCTTGGCATCCCGACACAGACAGCCTGCTCCAGGACCAGCGGCAGCAACTGACCGGGATTTTACAAGGGGAATTTTTATTTTTATTTTTCAGATACTTCAACACAAGGACAAGGTCATTCCCAATGCCAAAACTTCTAGTTAAGCTTTAACTTATCCTTATGCATCAAAAGAACTGAGATAGAGAAAAACAAACAACTCCCAAACCCACAGAAGGCCCAGTTACCAAGAAAATAAAAGTCTTTAAATTTCATATTAGAACTCTGAATATCTAGAATACAGTTTCAGATTGACCATCACCACCACTGAAATCACAGGTAACATTTATTGGGGACTTACTATTCATCAGGCATTGCAACGAATGCCTGCAGTATCCTGATTTTGCAGATGAAGAGGAAAAAGCAGTGAAAGGATAACAAACTTGACCTGGTTGCAACTAGCAAATGAGGGGTGGGGTGGCGACCGGGATTTGCCTTTAGGCAAGCTAATCCCAGAGACAGATTGTTAATCGCCGTTCCATATTGTCTTGCGGTATTAGTATGCTTGAAAAAAACTCTTGATTTTAAAGTTGGAGGGGTAATAATAATTAAAATCTTTGTTAGTACAAGAAAGAAAAAATATGCTTTTTCTTTCTTAATTTCTAAATAGATCACATGTATGAAGACAACACTGAATTTGGACTGGATTTTCATATAGCTGGCAATGTAACATTTAGGTTTCTTATCACTTAAAAGCAGCATTTATGTGCGTATTCAAGACAGATTAAATCAATAACGTTGGAAAAAATTCTTCAATAGACTATATTAAAAACAAATATGAGAAAAATTGATTATGAAAGATGAATAAATTCGAGAGGTCTTCTGTACAACATTGTACCTATAGTTACAATACTATATTGTGCACTTAAAATTTGTTGAGTGTAGATCTCACATTAAGTGTTCTTATCACAAAATCAAATGAAAACAATAATGACAACAAAACCCCTAAGCCTGTATCAACCTGTTAGAAGAAAAAGGAATAATTAATTTACATGTTTGTTTTTTAAAAATCTTCTGACTATATGTAGAGAGACAAATATTCTAAGGACAAAAAGAATTTTAAGAATTTTCAAATCTGGCTCATTAAGTTTGTGGCTGGTAGCAGTCCCGGTGTAGCAAATCTGAAACTATTTCGTGTGTGTTGTAGGACTGAGGAAATAAGTAAATATGTTGATATTGTGGTGTACCAGGATTATTACTTGGGAGAATGGAAATGCAAATACGAAATGCAGACCCAGTAATGCTGAAATGAAATTGATGGTAGCAGTATAGCAACAGTATACCATATAGCTATAATACTACTGTGTATGCATGTGTTCATTCTATTACCCACTGAAAGGACCTAGAAGCAGGCCACTTCAGGAGCAATAAGCAAATCTGCTATCTAGACTAGGGTTTCTGAATACCATTCCCTCCCTACTAAAAGGGCCCAGGGATGGGACCAAGTTAGGGTTGAAGTATCTAGACGTACATCTGAATGTACCATGGAGGATGTGCTGAAACTGATGAGGACAAGTCAAAAAGAAACAAGCCAACTCAGAAGGGCTCCTGCTGATGATCACATTTGGTACAATTTGAGTATCAAAATGAAAAATTACAGAACTAGATTTTAATACTATTGAATTGAGAAATGGTCAGGGTCAGTGGCTCATGTCTGTAATTCAAACACTTTGGGAGACTGAGGCAGCCTGATTGCTTGAGCTCAGGAATTTGAGACCAGCCTGGGCAACATGACAAAATCCCATCTCTACAAAAAGTACAAAAAAATGATCCAAGAATGGTGGCATGTGCCTGTAGTCCCAGCTACCCAGGAGGCTGAGGTGGGAGGATCACCTGAGTCCAGAAGGTTAAGGTTAAGGCTGCAGTGAGCCAAGATGGTGCCACTGTACTCCAGTCTGGGGACAGAGTGAGATCCTGTCTAAAAAAAAAAAAAAAAAAAGAAAAAGAAAAATAAGGAGAGAAAGAAAAGAAAAAAATAAAATGATCAAAAATGGTCAAAGGGTATTAAGGTTTAGTTAGACAGGATGGAGTCCCAGAGATCTATTGTACAGCATGGTGACTACAGTTAATCATAATGTATTGTACACTTGAAATTGCTAAAGGAGTAGATTGTAAATCTTTCCACCATAAAAAAATAAGTATGTGAGTTGATGAATGTGTGTGTTAGTTTGATTTTATCATTTCACAATGTATACAGATATCAAAATATAATATTATACACTCTATAAAGTTACTTGCCAATTATACCTTAATAAATCTGAGGAAAAAACAAAATTATCATGTTAAAAAGGTATAATAAAAAAGAAAAAGTATATCCAAAAGTACACAGTGATTCTAAACAATTTAAGGGTAGAGGAAGGAGGGAAAGCCAGAAAAATGAACTAATAAATGTAAAAGTAATGGTAGAAATAGAAAAGTAGAATTTCACTGTCACATAGTAATAGCCAATTCAGGCAATGATCATCAACGGATATTAAAATCACTAGGGAAAAATCTGGGAAACAGAATATTCACACAGTTTCAAAGTATCATTATGCAGATTACGTTTGAATTTTTAAGAAGCTTCTTTACAATGAAGAAATCATGCAGACACTATCTTAACATTGTCAGTAATGAAACACATTGACAATCTTACATACTCTGAGAATGACACAGCGTTACCTGTAAAGATAGATTGCCAAAAATGCTTAATCTTAATCTAATCATGAGGAAAGAATCAAACAAATTCAAAAGGAAGGACATTTTGCAAAACTAATACCCTGGATTTTTGAAAAATGTAAATGTTATACAGAACAACAACAACAAAAGTTGAAGAACTGTTTAGTTTAAAGGAGATCACAAAGATCAGATCATTAAATATAGTGCATAATCCTGGATTGGATTCTAGGTTGGAAAACAATTTCCTAAATGATATTATTGTAGCAATTGAGGAAACATGACAAAACTGTGTGCTATATAGCAGTACTCTATCACTACTACTTTGTCAATATTTCCAGGTATTTTGCAGAGAATGTTCTTGTTCTTAGGATGTCCATGCTGAGGAATTTAGGAGTGAAGTGTCTTGTTATCCGTAATAATTCTCAAATGATTCAGCATGAGTATATGTGCATATTAATGGTATATAAATGTATGAACAAAACTATATGACACATTAATCAACGTTCTATAGAGTTCAAGAGAGTAAGAGAACAAATGCAAGTGTGGAAAAATTAATATTTAATAAAGTTGTATGAAAGAGTATATGGGTGTTTTCTTGTACTATTCTTGCAGTAGGATGTGGTTTGAAATTGATCAAAATAAAAAGGAAATTATAATGGGAGTCATTTAAATTCAGTTTGAAAAGGATGATCAGCAAATTGCTATGTGGAAAGAATAAGACAACCGCTGCTTTGAAACAGTTTACGGGGAGCAGTGGAATAAACTAATAAACTCAGTAGGTCCTGTTTGGTATTATGCTTGGTTAACTGAGTAAAAACCAGAACAACAACAACCAAACTTAAGTAACATATTTTAACGTTAGCCTGAACAATTTTTAGTTTCTTCTTTGTGAACACAACGGTGTAATGAACACCACCTATGTCAAACACATGGATCATTTGGTGCAAAATTCTTTTCTCTGGTTTCCAGTTTCAGTTATGAATATACTTTCTCTCTGAAAAGAGTTATTTTCCCTTAACTTTTATTATGGATCTATTAAGCACAAATTTTCCTAAATCCTCTTTGAATCTTTTTTTAGAGGTCTGTATCTACATTATTTCCATAATGTGACCACTGCATAGAAAAGACTGTTTTTATTTATTATATTTTATTTTCTGACTTAGAACTCCACAGGTTTTTCTTTGTGCTGCTTTACAGAGATTTGATGAACAGGTGTGTTTGGTCCTAGCCATATGCTACAAAGTTTTATAGTCTTCAATCATATTCCTTTGTTTTTTCAGCCTGAAGGAACGACATTCTAATCTTTTTAATCAGTCTGGTTATTGCCACTTCAATGTCACCCACTCACTTTTAATTGCCTTTCTCACACCTTTCCCATGCAGTTATATTTTTCTGCAGGCAAAACAACTGAAACAGAACTTATTTCTCCAAGTCTCTTTATACAGTCTAAGGTGTATTTACGGTTTCATTTCCCAGACTTTGATAATTTCTGACAGCTTTTTTCCCTAACGAAATATAACTTTTGTTTGCAGCTGTACTTCAGCTTGTTAGTTCAAGGGACAAACTGTAGGACTTTTCCTGAAGCAGAAGTGGACTCTTGGAAATTATCATTTTAGAAATATAAAATATAACCTAGATTTCCTCCCCTAAAAGCATTATGTTTCACATGCATACAACAAAATTGAACCTCTATAGTCTTGAAACATTCAGAATCTATTTGTGATACTTTTAATTCTATGACATAGCCCTTAAAAAAAAAAATCAATTTACAGCTAGCTTGTTCCTGTAGGGAAATCTCACCAACCAGAGCAAATCTTGTTCAGCCCTTGAAGTAGCTGAGCTAAAGGAAGGACGAGCCCTTTTGTCCCAGAAGCCACAGTGTAGAATGGACAATGATCAGAGGTTCCCTTGTGTCCTGAGATGCTTTCGATGAAGGTGGGAAGAAGGTACATCTGTTAATGATTATCTGCTTCCCATTATTCCTTAGCATGTGTGGGAACAACGTGTAGCTCCCTTAGTGGCACTGTGTGTCTCAAAGTTTGATTCAATTGTAACAGGCAAGTTATTAAGTACAGCATCTTGCAAGGGACTCTGAGAAACCCTATGAAACTGAAGGCTGATTTAGAATGAAATTGAGTTTTCAGAGATATTGAAAACTTTGGTTTGAAAGAAAAAAAATCTACAGTAAAGATAGGTATACTTATAAGCCATACATCCTTAGTACCACAAAATCACAATATTAGAACCTCACGGAATCATTTGGTCTTGTCTTCTACCTTCAGATATTTAAAATAATAGATGCCTTAAGGGAGTAAATGGGAGTCTGTTTTGAAGATCTCTAGGGCATAAGGCACAACAGCTTCCCTTCCAATGGTCAATAATGCTCTTCCTCTAGTTTCATTTACATCCTCAAACATGGAGAACAAGTGATCTTCAACTAACTCATATGCCTGAAGACATGAATCAAGCCACACCTTCATCCATGTCCTCTCCTGTCTCAACAACTCCATTCGTCTTGTTTTTCCTCATAGAAACTATTTTCTATATTGATCTTAGCTATTCTTGTTTGAACCAACATGAAGCATAATCTAGCAATTTTGCAAGCATAGTCTGTAGACCCCTAAGGGTCCCAAGACACCCTCAGAAGGTCTGCAAAGTGAAAACTATTCTCGTAATTACACTATTTTTATTTGTCTTTCTCACTGTGTTACCATTTGTGCTGATGGTACAAAAACAATAGTGTGTAAAACTGCTGGTGCCTTAGGAAGAGTCAAGGCAGAGCTGCCAAGCTACTAATAGTTTTTGTCTTTACCACCATATAGTTACAATTTTAAACAGAAAAAGAAATTTCTCTTAAGAATGTCCTTGGATAAAGTAGTAAAAATGATTAATTTCGTTAAATCTCAACCCTTCAGTAAACATCTTTTGAATATTCTATGTGGCAAAATGGAAAGTATGCACTAAGTATCTCTGCTGTGTATGGAAGTATCATGACTGCCTCAACAAAAAGCCCTTGAATGACTGTTTCAGTTGTGAGCTGACCTAGCTCCTTTTCTCGTGGAACACAATCTTCACTCAAAACAGTGATTCACAGACAAACTATGGTTATTAAGATCTGGGTATGTGACACACATTTTCTCAAAAATAAATGAAGTGAATATCACTTCAAGGGAAACTATTTTTTTTTTCTTGGTCAATTGCAATATTTGGGCTTTCAAGCAACTTTAGTATTCACCACTGTGAGCCTGAAAACCTCTCAATATTTAATACTTACTGATAAGTATTACTTAACAACACTTTTCTGATAATATTGATGATGATGTCAATCAATGTGATTTTTTTTTCAGTATTACATAAGGAAATATATCAACATTTAGATGCTCTGTGTGTTTCAGAAAACTAATATTCTTCAAACGACCAATGTGAGAAATTACAGAATGATAATTAAAAGATCCACTCAAAATGTAGACAGGCCAATGCATCTAATGGAATAAAGTATGAAAATTTGCTGATACAGTTTCAGATTCCAGGTTGTTACTGAGGACCACTCATCTAGTTCTGTTGTGGTATCAAACGGAATGAAATACTGCTCAGCAACAAAAGGAATGAACTATTTATACCTGCAAAAACAAGGATGAATCTCAAAGAGTTTATGCTAAGCGAAAGGCTAGTTTCAAAAGGTAGCATACGGTGTGATTCCATTTATGTAACATTCTGGAAAAGGTAAAACCGCAGTGGTGGAAAAGAGCATAGTGGTTGCTGAGGGTTAGGGATGGAGAGACAATGTAAGTAAGTACAAGGATATAGAACAAAATAAGTTTTTAGAGTGATGGAACTGTTTGAATTGTGATTGTGGTAGTTTCATGAATCTCTCTCTCTATATATGTGTTAAAACTCCTGGTTCAAAAAAGTCCATTTTATTGTTTATTAAAAAATGAAAAGAAATCATATAGCACAATGTTAGCTCACAGATGATACTTCAATAAATGTTATGTTTATAAATGTTAAAAACATTCAAAATCCCGAGCACTACTCTAAACCTGCTTAATTTGATTCTCTGAGAAGACTCTACACTTATAAACAAAACGCCCCTCACCCCACAACTATTTTCCCTGATGATACTCAAGTTTAATCATATTTGAGAACTGCTAGTCTGGCAAAAAGAATATGGAATCTGAAATCTTGGAGTTTGCTTCCAGTTTGGCTTCTAACTACTATATAGGAAAGCAGGCATAATCTATTCTATGATCTAAATGGATATTTAGATGATCTAAGATATTTTGAAGATCTGTTAGTGCCACCAGCATTTGATGAAGGTAATGTTAGCAGTTCACTTGCCTTGAGTGATTGCTATCTTCAGCCCCTGTGCCAAGATTTATACCCAATTATCTAATTTAAACCTCAGAACAGCCCTACCAGTTAGGTCCTAAGCTTTTACCGTCATATAGCTGGATCACAGTCAGACCACAAAAGGCATGCACACAGTCACTGTGCAAAACACGCTCTGCATCGAAATTACCAACTTGTTGATATTTACCAAAAATAGATGAAACAGAAAAGCTGTCTTTTGTTATATATTCTATAAGCCACAAATCTTTTAAAACTCAATAAGAGAGAGATATATTTCAAACAGTTTCCGGTGAAAAACTTACTCTCATTGTGAAAGTTCAAATCAAGTTGCCAACTTTTCCAAAGATAATTTTGGCAACTTTTTATTCCTCTAATTTCCTGAATTATAGGTGGTAGGGACTGGGGCATTAGACTAAAATAAAACATGAAGAAAGTCTCAGCCCATCACCTGATCAAATAGACATGCTCATTACTCACAGACTCCAACACTTGCTGTGTCTCCTTTTTCTTATTTTCCTAAAAAGCATCCCTTTGAGCATCTCTCTGACCACAGTGTGTTTGAAATGGTGATTTCACTTTATAAAACTTCCTGTCTTACAGTCCCATTTTATATACTTTGTTATATCTCATATGGATCACATAATTTGTTCAAAGTTTGTTATAAACTGTTTTAAAAATGTAACATTTATACATACTATAATTTCCCATTATTACTTATTGGCAAGAGATGGCTTTATGCTGAGGCAGTGTCATCCATCTCTGGAATTCTTGTCAGAGAAGGAGTTGTCAGAATTTTAATTGCAGAGGAGTTTGTGAAAAACATTAAAATAAGATTATCACTTTATTAGACTTACAGCAAATGAAAGAAATGTCTAACTTCAATGTGGCTCAGCACAGCAGCTGGAACAAATTCTGTCACTTCCAGGAGTCATGTATTGTGACACTCAATCTTACAAAGCAGAACTTTGTAATTTCTGACAGTGTGGTTGAGAAATGCTAAACTTCCAGGGCTGGCTCTTAACCCATTTTTATTCCTAATACTGGGGACTGCTGATATAATGAAGCCATCGCTGTCAAACAACTATCTGGAGAAACATCCATACACCACCAATCTTTTATGTATTTTGACATACTTCATAATAACAAGAACTAATATTGACTGAGGTCTACCTAACAAGCAATATGTTAAAGGTTTCATTTGCACTATTACATAATGTAACGAAGAAGAGTTCTGAGGTGGCCCCTGGGAACCAGTGACTCTTAAGACTCGAGCTTTATGGTTCTCCCAATATAGTTCATGAAGACTCATACAGTGCTAAAAGCCTGGAGACTGCTTATGCGATCTAAATGCCTTCCCTATCCTCATCTCAGGTCCTGGCTCATATATCCCTTCCTCTGTGGAGCTTTCTTTCTCATGAGCCCAGCCTGATGCTGCTCTCCCTTCTTGAAGTCCTACAGGGCAGGGCTCATTGATGGGTGTCAGTTGAGACCTCTAGAATCCAGGCCTGTGCTCCACTTTCCTGATGGGGATGATGAAGGGCAGGCCTTATGAAACTGTATTTTTATTCATGCCCAGATGCACTCTTCTCTCTGTAGAGGGCAAAGGTTTTCATCTGATGATAAGAGTGGCTCACAACCCTGGGGAAGTTTAAGAACCACCTAGGGTATAATCTGTCTCCTCCTTTCCATTGCCATCACCACCTCAAGCCAGCTCCTTCCCCCAAACACTATAATGATCTCTGGCTGGCTCTCCTGCCTTTGTCTACCTCTCCTGAATTCCATCCTCCACAATCCTGCCAGAGTGAGCTTTTAAAACCTAAACCTGGCTGGGCGTGGTGGCTCATGCCTGTAATCCCAGCACTTTGGGAGGCCGAGGTGGGCGGATTACCTGAGGTCAGTAGTTCGAGACCAGCCTGGCCAACACAGTGAAAGCCCATCTCTACTAAAAGTACAAATACTAGCTAGGCGTGGTGGCAGGCGCCTGTAATCCCAGCTACTCAGGAGGCTGAGGCAGAAGAATAGCTTGAACCTGGAAGGTAGAGGTTGCAGTGAGCCGAGATTGCACCACTGCACTCCAGCGTGGACGACAAGAGCAAGACTCCATCTCAAAAAACAAACAAACAAACAAGCAAAAAACCCTGAACCTGATGTCATACTTCTGTGTATCCTGTTACCTACTTAACAGTATTTTGAGCACAGGAGGTGCTCATTAATATCCATTGAATAAGTGAATGAATAAATGAGCTCCTGCTGACAGCCTGAGCCCTCAGCCCAAGACCCAAAATAAATCTCCCTGACTTGCTGCCTGTAAAACCTTCAGGTTCTCTGAGCCTATGGGCTTGGCACTTTATCTGGTGTAATGAAAGATACTTTAACATGCCAAATTAAAATCATAGCCTACAATTTGCAAAGTGAGTACATTTACAACATTGTGCTCCTAGTTTAAATGTCATGAATAAACAGATTACAATCAGGTCAGCAGGTATGTGATTTTTGAGTTTGCTTAAAATGGCAAGAGTGTCCTCCTCTGGGGAAAATTTTCCAAGATCCATTGCATGAATAAATTTATAAACTATTTAATATGTAATCAGAGACATCGATAAAGCTATAACCCATGAGCAGCCAACTTTTAGGGATTAAAATTTCATACCGACATTACTTTTTCTTATCAGTGTCAGATGTCACAGCTTTGACTTTTAGACAGACAGAAACAGACTGCCTGCCCTCCGGGTCAGGCTGACACAAACTCGCCCAGCAGCACAAACCTCCCACACCGTGTCTTATCTATATGTGAATAGAACACCCAACAGCTGCAAATTTCTACTGCAGTCTGCAGTATTCCCCAGAGACAATTGCCTATGTCTGTAGTTAGCATGAAAGAATATAAGAAACTTTAATGTGGCTAAAGTTGTCGCCACACTATATGGGAACTCTCAAATTCCCTGAGCCCTGAAGTTCCTTTAATCTTTTATTGATACATAGTATTTGTACATATTTATGTGGTACCTCAACATTTTGTTCATGTATATAATAAAATCAAACCATGCTACGGATGCCCTGAAGTGTCCAGCCCATTGCCACTTACAGCTGTCTAGAGCCCTCCTACCCAACCCCGGGCCTATATACCATACTGCTGAGTCCTGGTCCTGAGTCTGACCAGGAGATCACTGAGCTCTAAATAAGTAAGAAGTGACAAAAGAGGACCACAATCTCCTGCTTTAGTGACTATGGTATTGGAATGTGGTTTCTCTTAATAGCAGCTTTGCCAGAAATGAAAAGAGAAGGTATGTGGCTAGGAGTTCCCAGGGATAGGAGAAACCAGGAGAAGATATTCAAGTACACAGAATTTTCCTATAGGGTTCACAAGTTAAGGACTACCTATATTAAAAAGGCAAAACATACACTAACAACATCACTAATCACTGATTACTCTCACTGCGGGGAGAGAAAGAGACTCAGAAAAGAGAGATGAGGTGGTCTAGCCACTCTGGTCATCAAAACATTTAGTGATCCTATTTTTTATTCCTCCTTTATCATTACTCAAATTAAAATACTGGCAGATAATGATCTTATAAGAATTCACTGTCTCCTTAATTTTCTTGAGTAATTCCTTTCTGAAGTTATTAGATGAAACAGAGCAAGGTATAGTTTGCATCACCATGGGGATGGGTGACCCTTGAGGACTCAGAAAAGGGGGGTCAGAACAGAGACAGAAAGGTAACTGTGGCAAAGCAGTGCCCAGCATAGGGAGTCAGGGCCTCCAGAGGACAATGAAGGTGTCCACACATGGGGGCAACCCGAGAAGGGTGAGGAGGATGTCCATGCTAGCGGGTGGGACTCAGCTTGCCATGGGGTATTGGTGCATGGGTGGAATAGGGAGGACTTCCACATGGGGGCAGAAGAGTAGGGTGCTGGCAGCCCCATGTGGTGTGTCAGAGCCTAGTTGGGATGAGGCGGCATCTAAGGAAAGGTGGCAGTGGCAACGAGAGATGGTTACACAGGGGTGTTGATCAATTTCATGAATGTATTAGGATAATGAGAACCAGCTTCTGACTCTTGGAGATGTTATAAATAGGGAAAGGGAAAAAATAAGAGTACACTCTGTGGTGTCAGATTGGAGTTATCAGTGTAAAGTCATGGTTTTCAACATACACTGACAGATATAATGGACATACATGTGCACATGTTTGTGTATGTGCATGCACATACATACATTTGCTCCCAGCTCTGGCCACTGAGAAGGTTTGAGAGTAGCAACACCACCAAAAGCACCCAAATCTTGGTTTCCAAATACCACCCTCCATTACAAACAACCAGGACTTCTTAGAGAAAGGCTGACATCAGGGCTGGGATAAGGAAAGTACAAAATGAGCCTGAAATGTCTTACTGTGAACAGATAACAAGGAAGTGCTCAAAAAATGACAAGGCTCCTGAGTCAAAAGGACACAGGAGGCAGCTTGAAGGAACTCCCTCTGGCACAATCTGGAAAAATTTGCACATCAAAATAATTGATGATAGTAAGGGGTTATAACTCATTGAATAAAACAGGAAACCATCATCCATATGGATGGAAATAAATGAGTAAATGGAAAGTTTGACAAAGAATGAGATATTTATAAGGTTTCAAATACCTCTGCACAAAATGCTTATTAATTATAAAGGATGACAAGATTAACTCTATGGTAGAAAAGCCTGGAAAATAAGAACTTTAACAAGGGACCAAAGTGAACATTATCAGTAATGGGAGAAACTAAAATTACCTGAGATCTGATAGGATATAGCAAAAGGAATATAGCATCATTTTCATGATATTCCTACCAAAGATACACAACCTGAATTCAATCAAGAGGAAACATCAGGAAACACAAACTGAGCCGTAATTTTCAAGAGTCAAGATCAGGAAAATTAAAAAAACAACACTACCACAACACAAAATGCTGAGGAATTTTCCAGACTAAAGAAGGCTGAATAGACACAACAATGATAGGTAATCAGTGATTTTGAAATGGATTCTATATCTATCTATATTAGGACAAATGCCAAAACCTGAATGGGGTCTGAGGATTGGGTATAGGATGTGTCTATGTTTATTTCCCTATTTTGATGATTGTATTGTAGTTGTATAGGAGATTGTCTTGCTTATAAAAAATCCATACCACAATGCTCCAGGGTGATAGGGCAACTCACTCAGAAAAGAAAAAGTTCTTGGTTCTATATTGCAGATTTTCTGTAATTCTGAGATGGTTTCAAAATTTTAAAATTACATTATGGGGTAAATATACCATACTATGAAAAAGGCTACAAGATGATACACCAGATATAGTACTAAGTAAAAATATAAAGGTGCAGAATATATCATTAATACAATTTGTGTGCATGTATATATGTTTGTGTGCTTGTATGTTTTTAGTTTTGATTTATCTTGTTTTACTGTGAAACAAAGCACAAAATCCATTAGCAAAATTTATTTGGGGAAATAAGGATTGGAGGCTTGGGGAAGAGGAAAGAAAGTTTTGCTTTTTGTTATATTTCTTTCTAGATTCTTAAGTTGTACCATGTTACATTTTGCTTTAATTTGAAAAAAAAAAAAGTAATGTTAAGCTTAATAAAATAAAATGAGTACAAAATACATTTTAAGAACATAATTCTAATCATAAGACCTGCTTACGTTTCCAGTATTAGCACCCTTCCTTTTCCTGCTGTCCACTTTGCTAAGAGAAAAGAAATGTCACGCCTGGAGACCCAATGCTCAGCACAGAGCCTGGCACATGGTAGGCAATAATGACATATGGTTAAATAAATGCATGAGCCAGTACCTCATATACATAGCCAGTTCACAAATATGTGGTTTCAACATTTTTGGAGCACCTACCTGTGTTTCTGTCATGTATGTAACATGTAGACTATACTCAAAACAGTTCTTCTCTAGGAGATTCTAGAACACTAGCCAAGTAGAGTGAGAGATTTCACCTGGAAAGATTGGTTGTATGTATATATTTTGGAGAAGGATGCATGTGTTTGAAGTATGAGAAAAGGAAATAAATTCTAATTTACATTAGTTCCATTATATCAAAGCTTCATGTTCAGGGCACTGGTCCATGGAGAATGTTTCCTTGATGAACAAGGTTTATTCAGAGGAAATCACAAAAATAGGTATGTATGAGAGAAAGTGACATACATTATTCAAGATAAGGGATACTTGGAGACAAACAAGAGCCCAAGTAAAAGATACTATGAAATGCTGAAAGGATAACATGATATCCTTCATGCTTGAGCTTGGTGCAAAGGCTGTAAGGTTTTATTGTTGAAAGACGAATCCTGTAACAAGCTGTCATGTGGAGAGTGGCACTGTGCCTTTGGCAGTCATTTGGTTACATCAGTAACTCACATTTATTCCACACAGGATAGATATTTCATTGCCTTTATCAGAAGTAGAAGAGAAGCAAATCAATAAGGTAGGGCAGTGAGAAACCAAGACACAAAAGTCTTTTGTGTTTATCTATACGACATTATGAATTTTCTGTGATTCAATGTGTCACAGCACAAGACTTGGCTGACTGATAGGTAATCCTTTTCCTGCCTTACCAGACAGTTAAGAGGCATTAAATCCACTAGACAATTGATACAGTCATATCCTATTACTATGTAAGAATTTATTAAGGCAAAATATCATAATAGTTATCATCAGCATCAAAATGGCAAACATTTGGAAACAATGCCTTTTGAGTTCCCTGTGCCACTGGTATTACTCAAAGAAGAAAGGACATGCCTTTCTTAACTGCATAATATAAGAGACAGACATAGAATTGTTTAAATAATCCTGACTTTAATGTCTTCAGAGTACCTGTTTTCTCCCAAGATTTTTTTTTAACCACATAAGGAAAATCTGGCAAAAGGGTAAAATTATACAAGTCGTCTTCAAATTAGGTAATTGACACAGGATACACTTATTTTTCAATAGTGTATATGCTATATTTTGAAACAAAATGTTCAATAATATGTTTTCAGGTGAGGGATCAATAAATGTAAAACAGTGCATTCATTCAATGGCTCATTTGAAAAAAAAAAAAAAGTTGATCAACAAACACCGAGAATGTACAAAAAGTCCAGAAGCAGGGAAGATATTTGTTTCACTTTTTTAGATTAATAATTTGACAAATGGCTTTACGTTTAAAGGTCCTTCACTGGAAAAGCTGTCTAGAGACAAAAGAAAACACACTAAGAATAATGTTTTAAAATATAACCAACATACTATATAAAAATAAGTTTACACTGTTTCCCAGTTCCTTGAATATACTGTACATTCTACAGTATATAAACACTCAACCTCATTCACTACAAATAAAAAAAATTAAAAATAAAAATAACCCCCCAAATTCCAATAAGACAGTCCCTGAGACTGATTTTTATGAGAACCTCCGAATATGGATGAGGAGAATCTGAATGTTACCTTGCAGAGGCCTCATTGGTGTCTGAGTACTAAACCATCTGTACGATGAGGTGGTGTTAACAAAGTCAGAGCTAAGGTATGAATCCAGTCTCTGTGGATGTTATGGTGAAACTGAAGACGATTGTGCTCCTAACGGAAAATGGCTAAGATTCATTTCCCTTATCTTTATCAGGGACACCTTTTCTCCAGAAAACAACAGAAAAGAGAATCAAAAAGTCGTTTAGAGAAGATAGAAAGAGCCAAATTGTATGCCAAAACGGTACTGCCAGAGAAAATTTTTAGTCCCAGATTAAAAAACAGAACTGAGCTCCATTTTTAATACGTCAGAGGACCAGCAAACTCTTGTCTAGACAAAGCATTTGGAGATAAATTTGGAAACATGACAAGAGCTGTTTCCTAAGTAGCTATAAAGAGTCCATGGTTACAACCATTAAGATACACAAATAATGCTATTATTAGGAAAACTTTTTCATGATGTGGTTTCATTTTTCACAGTTTCAATGAATATTGTTCTAAAGTATAGGCTATAGGACAAGTAAAAAGTATATGTCCAATGATCTCTAAAAACATACTTTCTTCTGACCTCCCTAATTCAGAGTCATATAGTTTATCCCAAACAGTGTTTACACTGTGCCTGAATTGTTCTGTGTGTATGTCAAGGAGTTGAACGGTTTGTGCCAAAGGATTCTGGGAAACCCTGCTTTTTACAAGTGAGTACTTACGGGATTCCCATTAAATAAAAGCACACATTACTAGCAATGAGTCTTTTAAACTGCTCGTGAGAGCAGCCAGGAAATTGGGTGTTATGGTTATTACCATAACTCTCAGTCACCCTCATCCAAAACAATGGAATCGTTTGCTAGTCCCTTGCTCTTGACACCTTGCCATTGTAGTTATTTGCATATCTGTTTTTAGCTAGATGAGCAGAAACCTGAACCCTAAGATATTTTACTAATTTCTCAGTCTCTATATATACTAACCATAGATGATCATAAATATTTTTTTGAATGAATGAATGACAATGATACAAAATAGAGTACTATAAATAAATACCTTACCTATTGATTTGGTCATTCAATTCTTTAGAATTGAGCAAAGCACCAAGAAAAAAAAAATCATCGTAAGATTAAGGATTTCTAGAAGAGTCTCTGAGTTCTTAAAGTCTTAGTTTAGACAGGAAAAAAAAAGTCGAGAAGTAAACTGCTTAAGGCCAGGGTTCTTTTCCTGCTTCATTTACTTTGATATCCTTGGGGCCTTCCTAACATTGTATTTAGCCCATAATATATGCTCAATAAAAAGTTGTTAAGCAATTGACTAAAGTAATGGTTATCTCTGTTCTAAATGCATAGAAGAATGAAAATAATTGAATTCAGAACTAGGAGTTGGTGCTGCTATAGACAGGCTCATGGATGGCTGTGACACATGCCAGCTGATATCACAGAACATCAGGAGACCATCAAAAAGCATATCAAAATGCAAAAGGACAAGTTGGGACCATTTCTTTTAGGAGCCAGTAGATCTCCCTCACTAGACCCTGTGCACTACTGCTGAACAGCAGAAGAGAGAAGTTAGGGTATTTCTTTTGAGTTCCTTCTGTGTCTGCATTCTGGCAATGGCCTCTCTCTAGAAGAACAGCTCTTGTTGAGTAGTTTCCATACAGCCTCCAGTTTCAGCTCTTAATAAACTTAGGCAACTCCATTACCTTCCCTTCCTTTTCAGGAATGGAGAGACTTATAGCAGGTCAATAAGTAACCTAACATCAGCTACTCACTCCCCTAAACCTGCCCACACCTCTGTAAGTAGGTCCTTAAATTCTAATTGAAAATCTGAGCTGTTTATGTCTTCAGTGTCCAGTCAGAACTCTGACTGATACCACATAGAACAGACTCAGGCCCTACTACTTTATAAGAGACATAGAACCAATATAGCAGGAACAAATCAATTATCAAGCCATCTCTGTTTCCTTCCACCATACTGAAGTACCCTAAAAGGCCCAAGAGAGTTGTAAAGGAGAAAAAAAAGACAACATGTGAGCAGCAGTGACAAGTGTCCACTCATTTAACAACACCCCAGCTAGTGAACAAACTCAGACCAGCCAGTGCCTTCCCCACACTAGCCAAGGCCACTTTAATCTTTTTAAAGGAATGAAAAATAGTTGACAATGTTTCTCCAGATTATTTTGAAATATTTCCAGAGAAAGACATAGAGATGCACAACGGTAAGGAGAAACAAAAACAGTTTTAATGGAGAAGGGTCACAGGTCTGGCTCAATTAATTAGTATATTTAACAGGAGGAAAAACCTTGGATTTGGTGACTGAGGTGCAAACAGAATCAACAGATGGATTTAGTATCATTCTTCTAAATCACCAACATCACTTATTTCTCACCAATGGCACTGAATCTTAACCTAAAGGGAGCTCTTATGTGAAAATATTGTCCTTGTTTAAAATATCCTATGTATTGTATACAGGTACACAGTGTCGCCAACATGACAGGATAATGGAAGCCAAGAAAGCAGAAGTGGGATTGCAAAAATAGAGTAAAACTTTAAGAAGTTTCATAAAAGAAGTGACCCAATGGTTAGAAGCAGTCTTCAGAAGTCAGGATGAAAACATAGGTCTCCTACTTCCTATCCCCCCACCCTCTTCCAGTACAGGGGGATAGGAGTCTGTCATATGGGCTGGGGCTCTTGTCCAGCCTATTAGGTAGGAACAGAGAGAAGCACAATAAATGTTTGGAAAGAAGACTGTATTTTAATTCAAAATTTCCTAGATGAGACATCTTGATTAAGTCATTTTTCCTGTCTTAACTAAAATAAATAGGGATGAAGAATACCATATTAATTCTTCATGATACTGTAGTTCCAAGTTCAAGTATGTGAACGTCATTCTAACCTCTTGAGGATGCCACTTTTAGATTTCCAGGTTTGGGGAAATTATTTCACTGGGAAGTTCTCAAAGGAGCTCTATTTCAAATCTCTGCTAAAACATTTGCCTCTTATTATCTTGAAAACTCAGATTCTTTCATTGAAATGGCAGTAGGTAAACTTATGACAATGCTACATGGATTAGAGACTACCTATAGTGCACCGAAACTTCCAGGATGTCATTTAGTACGCATGTATTCTTAACCCAACTTGCAGTCTAATGGCTTTTTAAAGTCAAAACTTCCATAGTCCTTTTGCAGTATAATTTTTAAGGCATATGGAGACAGAATCTGAGCCAATATATTTTATTCCAAATGAGGTTCTTTGATTTCTCACATGCTTTTGAAATGTGATGTTTGTCTACCCTGGGAAACTCTGTCTTTTCAATTCTCTGGAAAACTAGGAAAGGTTTTGAATAATTGTATAGTAGTGGTAGTTTTTGCATTCCACTACTTGTGGGCTACTTCTCCTGGATAAATGTGTTGCCTACTTATAGAACTCTCTTAACCCTGCTTCTCAAAATCAAAATTTTCTGCCGTCAAGTGAAGAATTACAAAGCCACACTTTGGCATGGAGAATACTACTCTACAGGTACTCATTCTTAATGACTTGCAGTACAGAAAAGTGAAAACACTGTGGAGGAGATAAATTACCAAAATAGAAGATAAGCTGAAAAGGCAATGGAGACTATATCATGCATATCAGAGTTGCTCATTTATTCTATTTTGCCGTAACAATGCATACAATTGAAGCACTTCCCTTCTCCATTGGAGTTTTGTCTCTAGAGGTATTAAATACTAATCTTATAAAGAAAAGAAAGCAAAAAAAAAAAAATACACACCCTGGAAACAATGTTAATAGGTTAGGGTTTTAAGAGCGAATCACAAAAGCAGAACAAGTACTTGGAGGAAAAAAATAGGGAGAGAGAGAAAGAAAAGTCTGGTAAATTGTGGACACTCCCTTTAAGGAAACGAAATTTTCCACAGAGTTGCATTAATACTTAAATTGGATTAACTCCATGTGAATCCTCAGGAATAAATACTATTTCCTTTCAATTAACTTATCTATTCTACAATCATATGTCATAAAATAAAAAGGCAAATATGTTTACCCAGTAAGGGAATAACATTCGAGGCAAAAGTGATGTCACAAACAGATGGGAATTCCAAGTAACACTGAGTCATGGTTCTAGGGGAATAAAACAATTACTTTACAGATCAGTGCAATGTACTATTTAAAGAAAATGTATTTCAATAGAACAGCCCAGACAATTACTCTACATTTAACAGAGATTATATTAGTCTAGATATGCTAATTTGGATTTTATTCTGTTTTTTAATTTATGTTAATAGGTTTGGTTACTGGTTTAAAGAAATAATAGAAGTTTATCTTTCTTTTTTATGAATAGATTAACATTTGTCTTAGAGGAAGTTCTGCCCTTCATGGATAATACCTTTATCTACTAAATCGAGATTTCTTTTTCTATAATAAGTTTTAAACCAGTAATTGATGTAAAAAGATACAACAAATAAAATTATAGCTACTAATGGGCATGTATTTATTATATAGTAGGCAATTTGCAGAAAGTTTTATGTATATTACTTGTATTAATCTTTATGATATTGGAATTCCATCAGGTAGACATTTTGATTCCCAAGTAACTAAAGAGAAGAAAACTGAGGCTTAAAGAGGGTAAGTGATTTGCCAAGGGTCACAGAACAAGTAAGAGGTACAGCTGGATTCAAATTTAAGTATAGTTTTATTCAAATTTAAGTATATCTTGTCCTCAAGTCTTTCCTCTTTATTTCCTACTAAAACCAAAAAGGGTAATGGCACAGCAGCTGATCATATTTGGTGTATTAGAACATAAATACTGGTGTCAAATACAAGTACTAAATCAGGCATCAGTTCCTTCCTACTAAAAAAATTAAAAAAAAACAGTTCAGCAAAAATTCATACCCTGCAGGCTCATGGAGTCCTTTGACACCCTCATCTAGAGCAATGTTTCTCAACCTTTGTAATCATTGTTGCTCTCCTAAGGGACCTTCTTAGACATTTTTTTCGTACTTGTCTCGCATGAAATTTTAATACTACAGATATGCCATATATCTATGTACCACATGTATATCTGTGCTTATACATAAAAAGAATAAGTTTTTGCTCCTTAGAATAAGTTTTTGCCCTTCGGGGACAATGAATATGTATGATTTAGAGATTATACCTCTATGTTTCTCCAAAACCTTTCAAGCCAGTCTTATTGCTTACACTTGGAGCTTTAGATTTCTTGCTTAAAGTTTTTCAGTGTGTTAAAATGCAAATATATAGAAAATGTTGATGAACCACAATAAGCCATTTGTATCTTGGTGTAAAATAGAAGCTCAGAAAGCCAGTCTGATAAGGGAAAGGAGGAGAATGGGAGGTCACTCTGTATTGGGGCAGGGGAGGGGAAGAGCAGAGAGCCTCTGGTGTTGAAATGCCTGCGTCACAATTGTGCTTCAGTTCAGTCCCGTTGAACATATTAACACAAGTCTTTGAAGAAAAGATGCTAGCTCCTATTCATGATGAACAAGAAAACTTAGTCATAAGCCACCTTAGTGGCCATCACCCTATTATTGTGTAAATATTAGGTTTCCTGCTTGTAAAGAATTTGCTGTTTGGTTCCTTTCAGGCCTGTTTGCGTATTCCCAACTGCTATGTGGCCAAGAATAAGCAAGTTTATGTAATGTTCCAAAGAAACTGCTCAAAACCGTGGCTCATTTTAACCAAGGTATGAATAGAAGGCAGAAATGAATTCACAAATACTTCTTTCACATGCACTGCAAAATATAAATTTTTACTCCTCCAGGCCAAAATGGTCTTAACCATTGAAGTAATTATAGCTCAAAACTATAATTTAGAGTTAGATCTGGTTGCTTCTAAATTCACACAGGAAAATAATTCACTCATCTTACTGGAACATTGACATAAATAACTTCATAAAACCCATACAGTTTCAGCAATCCTAGAAAGTGTTGTGAATCCAAATAGAAACAGTTGATAATTTAATAAGACAGTTGATAAAATAATTTAGTAAGACAACAATAATTGTCTACCATTTATTGGTTAAAGTATTACACTTGACACTTTATAATTATTACCTATTTAATCGTTACAGCATTCTTTAATGTTGGTACCCTTATTTACAAAGAAAGTGAGTGCAGAAAAGACAAGTAGTTTTCGTGAAACCACTTGGAAGTGGAGGAGAAGGGTTTCGAACTCCCATCATCTCAAGCACATGCTTTGCCACCTCACCACAGTGAAATGATTGAAAACTCAAGACCATAAACTTTAAATTTCCAATCAAATACAGGAAATCTTGGGCAAATGAAGAGGTCATGGATATGGTATGAAACTATTTTATGATTTTGCATGTGAGAAGCTACTGCACAGATGAATTCAACTGCAGGATCCCTTTAAAAAAATATGTATCTTCAAGGTGGGTATTGGTCAGAATTTTCTTTGAAGACCATGAAACATGTATGTGTCAGGACCTTGGTAAATGACCACTTCACACAAGCGTAGGTGCTCTTTCCAGAGGCTGGGATTATTCTCCTAAATCACCAACATCACTTATTTCCCCACCAATGGCACTGAACCTTATGACCTAAAGGGAGCTCCCAGGTGAAAAGATTACCCTTGTTTAAAATATCCGATGCATTTTACACAGGTATACAGTGTGGCCAACATGACAGGATAATGGAAGCCAACAAGGCAGAAGTAGATTTGCAAAAATAGAGTAAAACTTTAAGAAATCATTTTATACAAGAAGTGACCCAGTGGTTAGAAGCAGTCTTGAGGAGTCAGAATGAAAACCTGGGTCTCCTATTTCCTAGACCAGTACTCTTCTTTACTTATAGTACTGTTACCAAGTAGAATAGTGGGCTTGCAATTAAGGCAAAACTTGAACTGCAAATACATAATCAATTAGAGACTTTCTTTGTGCAGATTGACCTAATATTTAAGTTACTTAAATACACTGAAAAGTAAAAGTATCATTTAAGGTACTAATATAGTTATGGTTACTATATCCCAAATAGGTTATCAAACATTCCTTAAAATAGTTACATTCTTTTTTTTTTTTTTGAGATGGAGTTTCACTCTTGTTTCCCAGGCTGGAGTGCAGTGGCACGATCTTGGCTCACCACAACTTCCGCCTCCCCACTTCAAGTGATTCTCTTGCTTCAGCCTCCCGAGTAGCAGGGATTACAGGCACATATCACCACAGCCAGCTAATTTTTGTATTTTAGTAGAGACGGGGCTTCACCATGTTGGCCAGGCCAGTCTTGAACTCCTGACCTCAGGTGATCCGCCTGCCTCAGTCCCCCAAAGTGCTGGGATTACAGGCGCGAGCCACCATGCCTGGCCAAAATAGTGGCATTCTTTATACCTCCAAAATAAAGACTGAAATTGTCTCACACATGAGGTAGTGTTCACAACTGTTCAAAGTATAATTATTGCAATAAAATATATTTTCACCTAAATTTCCTGGAGATTTCAGATATCTGTTTAGCCTTTATTAACTGGAAAATTCCTCAACTCAGTGTGCACTTACCAACAGATTCTCTTATGAAAATGTTTGTTTTCCAAACAAATAATCCAAGCCCTAATATTCCGCTAGTATTTTACAATATTAACTTGATAGTAAAAGAAGCATTTTATCAATGAAGCATTTTTAAAACATTTATATAGTTTCCAATGAAATTCTTATTTAATTATGCTCTTTTATAAAATGAGAAAGCTTCCTATATCATCTTCTTTGAAATGTTTGTCAGATTTCTATTAAGACTAATGCATGCATGCAAATGTTGTATTTAAAAATATTTTATACTGTATAATATACAATTATGAATATTACTAAAATATACAGCATATTAAAATTTTACCTTTTCATTGTTCCACTACTTGAAACTAATTTTAAAACTGACAAGCTAGGGATTTCCATTTATCTTAAGTATCATAATAATCACATAGAACCAGTCCCTTTTAGAATATATATCAGCACATTTAACAACATATAGATGTCCAAAATATTTTTAAACAAGAAGTCATGCTAACACTTAGATCATGAAGGCTCTATTGTCTTTAACAACTACTAATTAAACCCAAAAATGTTATGCTGATTTTGGAATTAAAAAATACAGGTCAAATACTGATCATGACTGCTTCTTTAACTTATACACACATTTCCAAGATTATTCTAAATTGCCAAACCTTGTCACCTAAAAATCTAGTAGGACAAATAATACTCACAACATTGCCCAGCACTGTATGAAATCTGTATAACTCTGGAAAATTACAACAAAAGCCAAATATGTATATCTCCTATCATTTTAAAACAAATCAACATTTGTAAAATATGCTACTTACCAAGAAGCATGTTTCTTAGCAATAGTTAAGTCGGCCAGTCTGTAATTTCTGTATAACAAATCTATCCGGAGCTGAGAGGTACATTAACCTGCCACCGGTTTTATTGCAGATTGAGTGTGAGCCTTCACAAACTCCTCCTTGTATCCTAAGTCTGCTGCCTTACTCCACTCACTCACTGTGTACCTCGTTTGAAACTAACAAACAATACAGTGACTGTCAGTAGATGTTGCCTCCTCAGCCTACAGAGCCAACAAAAATTATGGAAAAATAGGTTACTTCACTGGAGTTTGAGATGTAAATTCTGAATTGATCATGTTGTTTCTTTAAAATTCCGAAGTAAAATTTTCTACTCAATTCACAAAGTATTTTAAAATACTTGCTTTATTTTTATTTCTTCTGTTTTCCATCCCACTAATATTTGCTTTTTATCTTTATTAATGTCTGCTTCCAAGTTCTTTTACTTTGATAAACTTTTTCTAGTTTTTATGATGCATACATGACTCACCCATGATAAGAAAATACAAATACATTTATTATTTGGTGCTATGAGCTTGAACCTCCAATGATATTTCAGTTTTATGATGGATTGTTTGTTTGACTCCAATACAAAGATAATTATTTCTGAAATAGGCTTCTCCTGAGAGAAGAACAAGCCTTACCGTTTTTAAGCAATAAGGATATTACAGTGAACATTCAACAAAGGAACATCTTGTCTTTCATTATTTTTCTACGGCATGTATATTCACAATTTTTAAAAAAGAAAATTTGTCTGGGCCCAAAAGAAGAATACACAGCATGCAAGCCAGCACTAAAGTCAATGAGATGAATGTGATTTCTGAGACTATGTTTTCTAAAATAGAAAATAAAATGACATGCCCAAATATTAGCATATTTTAGCAATTGTTTTTATATTATCCTCCAATAGATACTTTCACTTGTTATAATGACAGAGGACAGCAGTTTAGCTTCCCAGAGTCCTAATAGTGATGTTTTATAGGTACTTGTTCATATTGCTATATTTCTCTAGTCCTTAATTTGGAGATTCAGTGTTAACATGACTGGTTACTTTCATTTTGGTTAAACCAAGGTTAAAAAGTTAAAAATAGGAAAAGTGAGGGAGAGAAAGTTTGAGAAAACCATAAAAGGGAAATGAATCTAAGTTGGTAAAAGGAAAATGGGGAAGGACTATGAAAACAGGATAATTTAGAGCAAAGCGAACAAAGAAAGAGAAATGGCTAAGGATGACAATTATAAAAGAGACCAAGGCCTATTTTTGCCATTATGAAATGCAGGCCTCTTGCATATTCAATAGAAATATCAAATATATGTATATTCCCTGGTTCTTGAGCCTTGACCTTGAACTGAGCTACGCCACCACTATCCTGGGTCTCCAGCTTGCAGACAGCCTATTGTAGACTTCTCAGCCTTCATAATTGTGTGAGCCAATTCCCTTAATCCCCTTAATATATCTATATCTGATGTCTACATTTATATCTTATTGATTCTGTATCTGAAAAACCCTGCCTAATATACCAGGTGATGCTGATATTACTTGTCCTGGGATCACACTTTGAGAACCATTGCTCTACCTTATTAGGTTACCCTAATGAGATAATATCCATTATAAATTGCTTTATTGCCATATTACTTAGAATCTAAGACTTTTTCAAACATATTTTCAGAGCTCTGAATCAGTGTGCATCCATAATAATTTGCATCTTATAATAACTACCCACAAGGAAGTATTCACGACTATGGTGGTCGATATCACTGTGTGCATGAACTTGTGTCACAGCTGTTCACATCATTTCCTCAGTTGAGTGATATCATTTTTGAATTACATAAATGACATCATTTTTGGGTCATATATCATGTATTGAGTTTAACTGCCATTTAAAAATGGTTTTGAAAGCTTACACTTAAAAAAAAAGAAGTACTATGATTTGGAATTAAAGTCACTTTTTAAAAACCACTGTGATTTGGCTTTAATAATAAAAGTCATTAAATACTAAGCTAGCATATAAACAGGTGTGGGATATAGATTTGTTATTAGTGAAGCAGATGTTCATTATTGGAGGAATTATAGCAGTTTCAGATTGTCTTGCAAAGTAGCAATCCATTGCATGAAAGGAGAGAGAAAGGTAACCACAAGTGGAGGAAACTGTGGTATATGCAAAAGTTTGCTTATCACGGGCCCAGCAATGCAGCTAACTGAAGGCAGAAGAAATTGCTAATCCTTCTGAATAGAAATATCAAAAAGATAAGTGGCTAGTGTGAATAACAGATCCAGAGGGGCTTTTTAAAAGGTCTGGGTTATAGTTGATGGGCAGTGTTTTTGTTTGTTTGGTTGGTTTTGGTTTTGTTTTTTTTGTGGGCAGTGAGGTACTTCTTGCCTCTAGAACTTTGAAACAACACATTTCTATTGTTTAAGCCATTCATTCTGTGGTACTTTATTATCACAGCCTTAGCAAACTAACACAGCATCTTTACCAGGTGCTTGATATTAAGTATATGCTAATTTCATAAAAGGAATTGGAGAACTGAGCATCTGGCTCTTTCTTTAAAAAGTCTGAATAGCAGTGGTTTATCTGTTTTTGGAAGGTTAGATGGAACTGGGATGTTTTCCATTTGTACTCTCCTTAATTCTTCCTTTATCAAGTTGGCCAAGGATGTCTAATTAAGTGAATCCCCCCTAAAAGAATCAGCTGCTTTTTAAAATACTTGCTTTGCTTTTATTTATTCTCTTTTCCATTCCACTAATATTTGCTTTTTATCTTTATTAATGTCTGCTTCCAAATTCTTTTACTTTGATAAACTTTTTCTAGTTTTTATGATGCATACATGGTTTATTTATTTTTAATTTTTGTTTTTTAAAATACTAAAAATCATTGAGGAGCACAGTTTTTAGTAAGTTTTCCCTTCCATTAACTTTTAGATACTCCATCATTTTAGTTTTGATTTTCCTCTTCTCTCCTTACTTGATGGTTAAAAGACTTAACTGAGAGAGAAATAACAAGATATCTTTCAATTCTGTCTTTAATATTAATTAGTTGTTTTTGTCTAAGGCCAATTACTCACCTTGCATGAACTTCTGTAATATTGACTGTGTGAGGATCAAACCAACTCAACATGATGGTACTTGAAACCATAAATTGCTATACATATTTAAGTTATTGTTTTCATTATTTTTTGACCAATTAGCTACACATAAAAATATCAGAGTACCTTAGGGACATCAGAATTGCTTAACTGAATTTTAATTCTTCATTTATGTTTAGTGTATTGTCAATCATTCCTCAAGTTGTCTACAGGTTTACGATTTTATGGAAAAATAACCATTCACCTACTAGCACAGTTTTAGTTGCTTTCATCAAAGAGAGCAATTATTTAAAAAATGTATCTCATGAAATAATCTCTCATTATCATTTAAAAGCAGGAACAGAAGGAACTAAGTGCCAGTTACGCATCAGGCATCCTTCCAGGGACTTTACATTCAGTTCTCATACAGTCAGTGTACATTGTACAGATTAAGCCAATGAGACCAAGATAGCATACGTGCATTGTCCAGGGTCACAAGTCTTCAGATCCAGTGGTCCCACCAAGCTTCTTCCTTGTAAAATCCAGAGAATTGAGGCAGGAGAGTTAAACTAAGTTTTTCTGTAATGATTTCCAGATAATGTAAAATTTTGTATTTTTTGGAATTATAAATAGTTTTAAGCAAAAAAAAATTTTTTTTCCAAAAAGCAAGTGGTTCTGTTTGTTTCTCTTTGGCTTTTTTTTTCCTTCAGGGGATTTTTTTTTTCTTTTATTTCCCTCTTCAGGGTAGAATTACTAAGAGTATGTTGTTTAAACCATACCAATATTTCACATTTTTCTATCATGCTAAATATTAAGTTCTTGAATTAATTATACATTAATATTTCATATTTACTGTCTAAAATATGTGTAAATTGTTCAGTTGCATTCATTTTACTACTTAGGCTTCACTTAAGACCATCTCAAGGCATTAACTAATATTATTTCTGGTGAAATTCTGCTTAGCTAAGGAAAAATTGTAGCCTAATAGTTTTTCAATTTTTCACAAGTACAGCTCTGTAGATACAAATAATTGCTATTAACTAGGCTACTGATTATTTGAATAGATTGAACATTGAGGGAGTTACATGAGTTCTGAGTTTGAGAATCCAGAAGAGAGAAATAAAGAACAAAAAGAAAAAATGTTGTATGAGTGACAATGTTCATTACATTATGTATAATCACAAACATATGGAGACATCCTCAATGTCCAACAGCAGAAGACTGGATGTGTCTTGTATTAGGAAATACTATAAAATATATTAAGTGATATAAGAAAATGTGCACTATGTAACAAGTGGGGAAAACAATGTAGAACTGTATATACAATAGAAGTTAACTATGTAAAAATATACATATCATTTATTGATGTAAATTTTTGTGCACATTTACAGAAACATATTTGGAAGGAAGTACTCCAAAATATGTCAACATTGCAGGATTTTTGTTTATTATTTACCATTTTCTGTGTTTTTAGTTTTTTTTGCACTAAATTATAAAAACCCTCATTTAAAAAATTATAGTAGGAAGCGTTTGACTATGAAAAATATTTTACACTAGTTTATAAAAACCTGGATTCAGAATTAGCTAATTTAAATAATCCCATTTAAAAATCTTACAGTAAGTAAATCTTAAGAACTAGACAAGTTCTCAGGTTTCTTCTGGGCCCTACTGATCCTCTAATTCCACAGGAGTAAGGTGCTAGGCCTGTGCAAGCACGTGGACTTAAGACACACGGGAGGCTCACACTGATCCCTGTTACAATGCTAATGTATAGGAAGTGGTGTGAAATAAACAAGATAAAGGAAATGAGGATAATAATACAATATTTATAGTGAGCTATAATTATCAATTCCTACAACTCCTCAGTGACTTAATCTTTCCACCTGTAGTATCTGCATGTCTGCATCCATATAGATGAGCATCAGCAGCTTTCAGAGAGGTGATGGCAAGAATCCAGCTCAGAGACTGGCTTACATGCATGACTTTTTTCAAGGCATTAAATCTTTTTAACCACTACAATGACATTGCCATTTCTACCCAGATATTTAACTTGGACAAAGGCAATAATTTATATGCTTGGAAGCTGCGGCTCCCCAGAAACCTTTATAACCTGGCCCTCATTAAACTATTTATTCTCTATCAGTGTCATCAGATTTCCATGGCAACATCATGCTGTATAATTAACATGGTTCGAACAAGTCACATCTTTACACAACTGGACACATCAAAATAATTTTATTATGTCATCAGTGATACCACCAGACAGGGCACCAGCTCCTTTCCTACACTGGATAGCAGATGTTCAAGTAACGCAATGTAGGTTTTCCTAAAATAGATGCTCAGATATGTCAAGTTTTCAACAGTGTTAAATTAGAAGTGCTATCTTTTTTTTTTTCTTTTCACTTAAAAATAATCTCTACCTGCTCAGTGTGCAACCACTCTACCTTGCTTATTTCCATGTAAAGCCAGCTGGTCCTCTCAGGCAGAGTTTGCCTAGGGCAGCAAAATGCTCTAACTGCTTATCCCGTGTGAGTGATTGCCAGCTGGGAGGAATGTCTTTTTCCTAGTTTGCCCACGGCATATATTCAGAGGGAGATGGACGAGACCATAAAACTTTCTACAAGTCGGACAATTTTGTGGTGAGATGATATTCTGCAAACAAAAATGTTAAGATACATCTAACATTGGGAGATGAAAACCCCAAAAGATGTTAAGATTTGCTCCCTATTAACATAAAATCTAAAAAAATTTCATTAAGGAAATCACCATAGGCTTTTGTTTTATTTCAAGAGTTGGTTACAATAGATGTTTGCCTATGAGACTGAAAATCATGCATTTTATAAGAGTTGAGTTAGCTGAAGTCAGAACTACTGAAATATCGTCTGAGAGGCATATGGCAATAGCTTCCTCTCCTGTAATTTAACATTGTTAAATTAGCTATAAAATATTTTTATCAGTAATACACTGTTTTCCAAGATAATTCACACATATAAATTCTAAACCATCTTACTAATGAAAAGATAAAGGATTGCTTCGTTCAGGGGAATTACTTGCTTTCAAATGGAGAATATAGTTTTAAGAAAAGATTTAACAAACGGATGTTTTAACATTTTGAATACATGTCATATAATCATAGAATCTCAATTCTTAAAGTGACTCCAAAACCATCTCATTTTATTAATGAAGAAACTGACACCCAGAGAGAGGAAAATCATCTTTTTTTTTTTTTTTTTTTTTTTTTTGAGGCGGAGTCTCGCTCTGTCGCCCGGACTGGAGTGCAGTGGCCGGATCTCAGCAAGCTCCGCCTCCCGGGTTTACGCCATTCTCCTGCCTCAGCCTCCGGAGTAGCTGGGACTACAGGCGCCCGCCACCTCGCCCAGCTAGTTTTTTTTTGTAATTTTAGTAGAGACGGGGTTGCACCGTGTTAGCCAGGATGGTCTCGATCTCCTGACCTGGTGATCCGCCCGTCTCGGCCTCCCAAAGTGCTGGGATTACAGGCTTGAGCCACCGCGCCCGGCCATCTTGTTTTTTGTTACTTAGCTGGTTCAGTGAAAAATCATAAGAACATTTATTCATTCTTTTAATCTTTATTGAGTTTCCACTCTGGGCCAGGCCCTGCTATGAGTGCTGAGGCTACGGGAGCTCCTGCTCTCATGGAACTTATGTTAGACTAATGTTTCCTGATTCTGATCACAGAGCTCTTTTCATTTGCTCATATATTTCTCTCACCAAAAGGGCTAATCTACAAAATTTATGAACAGACTCTGATATTTGATAAAAATACCTGTGGCTGTTGTTGTTTTTTGTTTTATCTCGATTCCTTTATCATGGTTATTTTTTTGAAGATTATCACATTTGTCCATATTAAGATGAAAACTCCCAGATCTTTATGTGTCTTTAAATTAGCAACTTGCATAATAAAATCTGTACTACATTTCTTACATTAACTAACATTTTTTGGGTTTGGTGGCATAAAACAATTGGAAAGATTTTAGTTTTTCATCTTTGCTCACCCCTCCCCCCACCAAAAGGGAAAGATTCTGAAATTCAGAGATATTGATTTGCTATTTCTGCAGATTTTTTCCCCAACTCAATCTTAAGACCTACATTAAAATTCAGTAGTCATTAGTCATTATATGGTTATATTCAACCAAATAATTTAGAGAAATAGCCATACAGTATCAAGTGAGCTTAAAACAGTCTGGAAATACAGTAGTAACTCCGGAAGACTTCTGAGTTTTTGCCACTAATATTCTGCAGAAATCATGTATTATGCATGTGCTGCAACTTCTAGCTGGAAAAAACTTAGTCTCCCTCCCCTCCACCATTTTGTAATTAAGGCAGAATACAAGAAATGTGTCCAGTGCTTGCCAGCCCCCAGCCTCTTCTACCTAATCTAACCCCTTTTTGTACATGACTCTATCCCATTTCAGTCATAGCTGACTGGACCAGGTGTGGGTCACTGATTTAGGGGCAGCTAATCAGAGACAATGTGACTGGTGACCTGGTTCAAAACAATGTGCTAATCCATCCCTTAGGAACTGGGAAGATGTGGAACAGTGGAGTAAATGCTGGAAAGTGCCAAGCTCTGACCAGCTTCATTGGGAGCTATGTTTAAGCCAGAGTTTATGGGGAAGAAGGAAAAGTCCCTAGAGAGAGGAGAATACAACATAGAGTGAGGAGATGACAAGATATCATAAGAGAGGTATAGACTGACTGAGGGAAAAGATGATTCCCTATGGTTTTCCAGGTAACTGATATCAGTTGTATTTAAGTACCAGTCAGCTGCAATGACTGACCTTAGATTTCCTGGGATTCACTGTTGTATTCTCAAAACAGACCTCCTCCTCCTTAAGTTGGCCTGAGTCTGTCTATTCCTTGCAACCAAACAAATCCTAATCAAGAGAAAATGACCTTTCATGTATCTAGATTTAGTTTTCTCCACAAGAAAACAGCAAAAGTTAATCACAAGTGATGGTACTCAATCCCTCTTAAGTCTCTGAAGGATCACCCTATCAATAAGTCAATTTGGGGTACTGGTTAATATGCATTAATATTAATGACATGATGATATTTAATAATTTCTACAACCTTCTATATATAAAATTATGAGGGTAACAGAAGACTATAGTACTGAATTAATCTTTTCCATTTTTAACCTCAAAATATTTGTTGGTAATACTCATATAGTTACCTTAATTTTCCCCTTGGAGCCATCTGAAGCACTTTATCCTGTCTGGGGTTTTCTAATTAAAAGGAAAACAAACAATTTTGGGCAGTTAAAAGGGGAAATATTGATATAATTTAAAGACTAGAAAACAGAAGGAAAACGTAAAAAGTATAGTAAAAAGAATATCAAGGTACAGCTTCAAATATGTAAATGGCTGTATGTTACAAAGCATAGAGACAACATAGAACTATGAAGAGAGCATATTTAGTTGTAATACTGTCAAAAAATACTTGAGGGTCAGAAGATGCTTTAAAGGTTCTATCTGAAGGGGGCGCCCAAGATGGCCAAATAGGAACAGCTCCAGCCTCCAGTTCCCAGCATGAGTGACACAGAAGACGGGTGATTTCTGCAATTTCAACTGAGGTACGGGGTTCATCTCACTGGGGCATGTTGGACAGTCAGTGCTGGTCAGTGGGTGCAGCCCAACCAGCGAGAGCTGAAGCAGGGCGAGGCATCACCTCACCTGGGAAGCGCAAGGGGGAAGGGAATTCCTTTTCCTAGCCAAGGGAAACTGAGACACACAACACCTGGAAAATTGGGTAACTCCCACCCTAATACTGTGTTTTGCCAATGGTCTTAGCAAATGGCACACCAGGAGATTATATTCCATGCCTGGCCCGGAGGGTCCCATGCCCATGGAGCCTCACTCATTGCCAGCACAGCAGTCTGAGATCTAACTGCAAGGTGGCAGCAAGGCTGGGGGAGGGGCGCCCGCCATGGCTTAAGTAGGTAAACAAAGCCACTGGGAAGCTCGAACTGGGTGGAGCCCACCACAGCTCAAGGACGCCTGCCTGCCTCTGTAGACTCCACCTCTGGGGACAGGGCATAGCTACACAAAAAGCAGCAGAAACCTCTGCAGATGTAAATGTCCCTGTCTGACAGCTTTGAAGAAAACAGTGGTTCTCACAGCATGGAGGCTGAGATCTGAGAACGGACAGACTGTCTGCTTAAGTGGGTCCCTGACCCTTGAGTCGCCTAACTGGGAGACATCCCCCACTAGGTGCAGACTGACACCTCACACCTCACACAGCTGGGTACACCTCTGAGACGAAGCTTCCAGAGCAAGAATCAGACAGCAACACTTGCTGTTCAGCAATATTCTATCTTCTGCAGCCTCCACTGCTGATATCCAGGCTAACAGGGTCTGGAATGAACCTCAAGCAAACTCCAACAGACCTTCAGCTGAGGGTCCTGACTGTTAGAAGGAAAACTGACAAACAGAAAGGACACCCACACCAAAAGCCCATCAGTATGTAACCATCATCAAAGACCAAAGGCAGATAAAACCACAAAGATGGGGAAAAAGCAGTGCAGAAAAGCTGGAAATTCAAAAAATCAGAGCACATCTCCCCCTCCAAAGGAACACAGCTCATTGCCAGCAATGGAACAAAGCTGGATGGAGAATGACTTTGACAAGTTGAGAGAAGAAGGCTTCCGTCAATCAAACTTCTCAGAGCTAAAGGAGGAACTATGTACCCAGTGCAAAGAAACTAAAAACCTTGAAAAAAGAATGGAAGAATGAATAACTAGAATAACCAATGCAGAGAAATCCATAAATGAACTGATACAGATGAAAACCATGACACGAGAAATATGTGACAAATGCACAAGCTTCAGTAACTGACTCGATCAACTGGAAGAAAGTGTATCAGTGATTGAAGATCAAATGAATGAAATGAAGCAAGAAGAGAAGTTTAGAGAAAAAAGAGTAAAAATAAATGAACAAAGCCTCCAAGAAGTATGGGATTATGTGAAAAGACTAAATCTACATCTGATTGGGGTGCCTGAAAGTGACGGGGAGAATGGAACCAAGTTGGAAAACACTCTGCAGGATATTATCCAGGAGAACTTCCCCAACCTAGTAGGGCAGGCCAACATTCAAATTCAGGAAATACAGAGAATGCCACAAAGATACTCCTCGAGAAGAGCAACTCCAAGACACATAATTGTCAGGTTCACCAAAGTTGATATGAAGGAAAAAATGTTAAGGGCAGCCAGAGAGAAAGGTCGGGTTACCCACAAAGGGAAGCCCATCGGACTAACGGCAGA
>NW_012115422.1:6576336-6576762 GCF_000951035.1 Colobus angolensis palliatus
TGGGTGCAGCACACCAACATGGCACAAGTATACATATGTAACAAACCTGCACATTGTGCACATGTACCCTAGAACTTAAAGTATAATAATAATAAAAAAACAAAAACAAAAACAAACAAACAAAAAAAGACTAAGAAATCAATCAAAACCGCTCAACTAAATGAAAACTGAACAATCTGCTCCTGAATGACTACTGGGTAAATAACGAAATGAAGGCAGAAGTAAAGATGTTCTTTGAAACCAATAAGAACAAAGATACAACATACCAGAATCTCTGGGACACGTTTAAAGCAGTGTGTAGAGGGAAATTTATAGCACTAAATGCACTCAGGAGAAAGCAGGAAAGATCTAAAATTGACACCCTAACATCACAATTAAAAGAACTAGAGAAGCAAGAGCAAACACATTCAAAAGCTAGCAGAAAGC
>NW_012115422.1:6579307-6598761 GCF_000951035.1 Colobus angolensis palliatus
ATACACCATGGAATCCTATGCAGCCACAAAAAAGGATGAGTTAATGTCCTTTGTAGGGACATGGATGCAGCTGGAAAGCATCATTCTCAGCAAACTATCCCAAGAACAGAAAACCAAACACCGCATGTTCTCACTCATAGGTCAAAATTGAACAATGAGATCACTTGGACACAGGAAGCAGAACATCACACACCTGGGCCTATTGTGGGGAGGGGGAAGGGGGGAGGGATAGCAGTAGGAGATATACCTTATGTAAATGACAAGTTAATGCATGCGGCACACCAACATGGCACATGTATACATATGTAACAAACCTGCACGTAGTGCACATGTACCCTAGAACTTAAATTATAATTAAAAAAAGGTTGTATCTGTATTAATGTATTATGATTATTCTAATTTTAACCATGAGTAAACTGAAGCCCAGAGACTCTAGGTAACTTACCCAAGGTTATACAGCTAGGGGAAGTTAAACCAAGAAGCTTTCATTCACTGGTGATCATAAAACACAAGGATGGGAGTTTCTTTGGAGGTTATTAAAGCTAAGATGGATTCTCAATTTTCTGAAATAATTATATTAATGAGAAACTGATGAACATTTCCAAACTTCTTTTAGGTACTGAAGTACTAATACAGTTTAGACACCAGAGGTCTCACAAGTTAAACCCTCTATATAATACAGAACCCTCCTGAGAATCCACTTAAGGTGAAATCTTTTAAAGGGATAATGGTGGTGGTGTGGTGGTAAATATTGAGCAACCAGCTCTCTGGAGGCGAGGGAAAATCCCTGATTAGCAGTATTACAAAATCATGGTGTTAATACTTTCACCATTGCCAATTGAGAGCTAACAGCATGACATTATTGAGTGTGGAATTGGGAGGAGATGTGCAGTAGCATACTACTCTATAGTACTTTCACCACACAGATGCAACAGTCATAGAGTCACAGATGCTACCTCAAGAGCATGGATAGTAGTAAAATGTGGAAAAAAAAAAAAAGGAACTAATAGATCTTGAATATTTTTTACTTAATTTTAAATATAATTCATTTAATGTACATTTATATAACTTATTTTAAAAACAGCTATATTTAATAACTGGCAAAACTTCTGAAAAGCTAATGATTGGTTCTCATGAGCTAGTCCAACACACCACTGAAAAGGCATCCGTTTAATCACGGAGTTTTTTTGGAGAAGGACAATATTTAATTAAATAATTTGAACAGGAATGCATGAATTTGGGGGGTATATACAGTCTAAAGAGATAAACTTTCTTTATTAATTGAGATTTCTCAAAAATGAGGACTTTTGATTAAATCCTTCAGAGCAAATCCAGCCTTCAGTGTGAGCAGTAGAGGATAAAGGCTAAGAGTGTGGGCTCTGGGTCAGAATAACTGGACTTAGTTCTCCTAGCTTGCCCATCTGTAACTCTGTGACCTTGGAAAAGCCACTTATCTACAGTTTCTCCATCTACAGAATGTGATGATAATGGTACCCACCTCACAGAATTGTTGAAAGAATTAAATGAGATACTACATGTGAAGCACTTGCAACAGTGACTGGCACACAGCAAATGCTCGGTGAATATTAGCAACCACTATTGTATCAAAGTGCCTTCAAGTATATAAACTTTGTCTATTTGAGATGGTTCTGGCCACTGTCAGCTACTTAATGTTCCCCAACACACTAAGAACTTTCAAGAATGTCTTTGGCTTTTCTTATGCTCCTCCCACTTGAAATATTGAATTCCTGCACTTCATTTCCAGTTCAGCTAAAAAATATTCTCTTTTTCTGATTAACCTGCATCATGGATGCTATCTGGTCCTTCTTGAGGGATTTTAGTAAAATGTGAGAAGTGATAGCTAATTTTAAAATGGAATTATTAATAAAAGGGAAGCAGAACTTAAACCTCTGGGAATTCACAGGCTATCATATTGAAAAAGCATGTTCAAGACAGAACACAAAGGGTGTGGCCAAATGATGATGATCTGAGAAGATTAGTCAGCTGTCTAAACAAAATCCAGGACCTATTATTGTCCAAGATGCTAAAAAAAAAAAAAAAAAAAGACTTCAAAAGCAATTCAGAAATCATCAGGGCTGCCACCCTCATCACAGGCCCACAGTAGACGGGAGGTAGGTAGTACAATTTCAACAAAGGGGCAGCAAGTACAAATGAAACTTCATTGTAACCCTGTTCCCCCAGCGCCTCTGTCTCAAGGCTCTGTGGCCTGCTCTCCATTCTCTGAACTCCATCCTATGTTCCCCAGCTGCCCCAGCTGTAGCATGCACTGCAGCCAGCAATGCTGTGGGGGTGTGGCTGCCTCCACCTAGATTTGGAAGCCCTGGAGAACTGTGGGGCCCAGGCAGAGAACTGTCACCAGGACAGCACCACTGCACAGAGCCCCTACTAGGGCAAGGCCTAGCAGAACTGGGACCAAACGGCTGCTCCGGAGACTCCAGGGTGGTAGAGACACCCGGGTAAGATTCCAGCTCAAGAGAACTGCAGGTGCCCAATTCAAACTCTTGAGAACTGTGACATAGGCTATGCCCTACAAAGCAGTGGGGACAGGGCTGCTTGGAATCCTGCAGATCCAACCTCTGCTCCAATGTGTCCAGAAGGTGGGACCACAGCTCCAGTGGGCCTGGAAGGCAGAGCTTTGAATCAAAGAAGGTTATTCTTGAGTCTTAAGATGTTGTCCTCACTCAGGCTTTAACACTTCTTCTTTCCTATTTCTCTCTTTTGGAATAGGAATGTTTGTCAAGTGCCTATCCCACCACTACAGTTTAGAAGCACAAAACTTGTCTGATATCACAGGCTCACAGCTGAAGGGGAATTTACCTCAAAGTAAATCATACCTTAAGTTTCAACCATATCTGATTTTGATGACATTTAGATGAAACTTTGGACTTTAGACTTTTGAGTCGATGCTGACACAAGTCAAGACTTTTGGTTCTCTTGGGATGCGATGAATGTATTTTGTAAGGAAGAAAGACATGAGGTTTGGGGGAGGAGTGAGGGGTAGAATGCTATGGTTTGAATGTTTGTGTCCCTCCCAAATTTTCTGTTGAAATCCTAACCCCCAAGGTGATGGTATTAGGAGGTGAGGCCTTTGGGAGATGGATGATTAAGTCATGGGAGTAGTGGCCCAATGAACGGAATTAGTGCCCTTATAAAAGACACCCAAGAGACTCCTTACCTCTTCCACCAAGTGAGGATGCAGAGAAAACTCTGTTTCATCTATGATGAAGTGGGTCCTTACCAGACATAAAATCTGCTAGCCCCTTGATCTTGGAATTCCCAGCCTCAGAACTGTGAGAAATAAATTTCTATTGTTTATAAGCCACCCAGTTTAAGACATATTTTGTTATAGCAGCCAAAATGAACTAAGACAGCTGAGTGCATTCCAATGTGGGTCTCCTAGAGCTTTTAGGTCTGATAGCTCAATAGAAGCAAAAATCAAGGCTTTGCTCCTCTGCAAGGTGGGGAGTTAAAAATGAAACTCAAGGCCAAATCCTTTGCAGAGAAATCTACTCACCAGCAAAGCGAGATGGCAAGAAAAACTGTCTGTTTTGGTTAGATATTGAGGCGAGAGAGTGGCTTTCTGAGAATTTATAACCATAGTCCTACCTTTACATGGTTCAGGATTTAGATATTCACTATCTACCTGGTTCAAGAAACCCCAAGCCAAGCAAAGTAATATATATGTTCCAGGGTTGGTTGCATCCTAGAGCACCCGGAAGTAACTAAAGTGATTCTTTCTAGAGAAGTGCATCCTCATCCCATGCCTTGAAGTTCCCACAGAGAAAGCCCAGTGAAACATGAGCTCACAATCCAAAATTATGAGCCACCATGAGCAAAAGACAGAAACAGAAAACATCATATGCTTTCACAAATCTCTTAATTGGAGTTATAAAGTATAGTATACAAAATATGAAATAGTTGAAGAATTATGGGTTGTAGACCCCATAATGGTCATTAAGAGATTAAATAACTGGTATTAATGTTTTATGTGGAAGAATAATTTAGAAGAAAAAATGAGAACATGTGTTGGAATTATGGCGGTTTTCAAATAAGACCCTGAATAAAATTAAAAAGGCAAATTTTCTCTCAGGCCTACCTGTTGCCCCCCTTCCTTCTGCCTCCGTCACTTGATTTTCCTCTTCTCTAGCCCCTTTGGAAAGTCTAGTATATTCATATGCATTCTTACTCATCTCAGAATAAGATCAACTCAAACTACAAAAGCATCACTGCCAACAATTAAGTGGAATCTGTTTAATCTAAAGACAATACTCACGTTCCAGTTTTATTTGAAGATACTATTTCATAATTTTTAAAAAAATACTCTCACAATGGAATATTTCTTAAACTTGATAAAGAGCCACATTATTTCATTTACAGTAGTAAATAAGACTTATAAACCTTTTTATGCAAAATAAAATCATGCAGACTTTTATCTGAAAATGAAACGTTTAACTATCAAAAGAATAAATTAAATGTATTGATCTTAGAAGCACAGTTACTATATATGTAATTATATATCATTGTTTATACAGAATTATGTCCTAAATTATCAATAGTTTTCATAGGCCAGGGACTACTTGCAATGCCATTATTATATATTAAAAAGCTAATATTGCATTCCTTTGAAATAAAGTATTTATGTATTCAACAAGATTTAAATGAACATCTACTTTATGCCTGGTACTACAATATGTTCTGTAGATAATTAATGAGCAAAAAATGGTCACAATTCCTGCTCTCATGGAGCTTTTAAAGTAGTGAAGGAGACAGATTATTATTAATCAAGTAAATGTAGGATTGTCATTGAGCAACTATGACATATTTTTCTTGACTGTAGTAAAAATACATTGGCTTTATGACCTTTTAAAATGTTTAATTTGTCAAAAGTTAGGGGGCTGACCTTTTAAAATATTTAATTTGTCAAAAGTTAGGGGGCAATGGGTGGTTTAGTCTTATGAATGAATTCATTCTTACAAATATAACCCAAATTTCACAAGGGAAACCTTCACCTGATACTGATTTCCATTTAATTCCTTTAAAGTCATTATCAATCTTGTCAATATTTTAGAATTTTCAGGATCCTTTTCTTATAACTCCAAAAGACAAACTGCTGAATTTATTAGCTTCAATAATTTAGCAAATTGTGTTTTTATCTGCTTACAAACTATGAAGCAATACATACTGTATGAAATATTTTAATAGATTTTGAAGATTTCTTCTTTTCCTTAAGCTATCATTACTGCATTTTAAGGAATTTTAAACTTGATTTTGACTCCAGCTTTCTGCTAGATGGAGACGCAGGTCAGCACATGGGTGGTCTAGTCCCAGAGAGGTAAAATTGAATAGACGGACAGGACTCACAGGTAGGGAGAAAGCCTTATAACCCCCAAGTCCCCAAATACTAACTCCTCACAATCCTCATAGCTCCCTAAAATCCTATCTAACCCATGCAAAACTCATTGTAGTAAACACTACACAGAGTAAAAAGAAAATCAAGGTTGTGTTAAATTTTTATACAGTTACCCTTGAATACTATGGGAGTTAGGGGCAGCAACCCCCACGCAGTCCAAAATTCACAAGTAACTTCAGCCCCCAAAAACCTAACTGCTAATAGCCTACTGTTGACCAGAAGCCTTATTGTTAACACAAATATTTTATATAGCAGGTGTATTATACATTATATTTCTGCAATAAAGTAAGCTAGAGAAAAGAAAATCTTATTGAGAAAATAATAAGGAAGGCCGGGCATGGTGGCTCACGCCTGTAATCCCAGCACTTCGGGAGGCCGAGGCAGGCGGATCACAAGGTCAGGAGATCGAGACCACGGTGAAACGTCTCTATTAAAAATACCAAAAATTAGCTGGGCGCGGTGGCGGGCACCTGTAGTCCCAGCTACTCAGGAGGCTGAGGCAGGAGAATGGCGTGAACCCGGGAGGTGGAGCTTGCAGTGAGCCGAGATTGCGCCACTGCACTCCAGCCTGGGGCACAGAGAAAGACTCTGTCTCAGAAAAAAAAAAAAAAAGAAAAGAAAATAATAAGGAAGAAAAAACATATTTACTATTCATTAAGCAGAAGTGGGTCATCATGTGGTTCTTCACCTTTGTCGCCCTCATGTAGAGTAGGCTGAGGAGGACAAGGAAGAGGAGGCACTGGCTTGCTGTCTCAGGCTGGCAGAGGTGGAAGAAAATCTGCATGTAAATGAACCCATACAGTCCTATCCCACACTGTTCAAGGGTCAACTGTATTTGGTGACTTAGTTCAATAATTGGGTCTTCTGATAAAGCAGTTTTTGGATAATTGACTCTAATCCAATTGACCTAGAATTATCAGTACCATGTCAATCTGATTTGTTTCTACATCATCAAATAAGAATATACTGGCAGCTGGAGACTGAACCCAGAACTGAAGAGTGACTGTAAGTCATGCAGGTGAGAGGAAAGGGGTGGAGTAAGGCAAGAGCAGGAGGAAAAGGGCAGGTATGACTGGCATAAGAAAGTGGGTTGAGGTGAGGCCAAGGAGTGCTTTGTGTCCAACTAGGATGAATGTTGTAGGTCACTTTCAAGAGTTGTATCTGTGTACTAAGTCATTGAAAAATACTGACAGTAATTGTTATTATTATTATTATTTTGATATTATTTTGATAATAACAATATTATTATTATTGTTATTATTATTATCATTCTGTAGCCAGGCTGGAGTGCAGTGTCATGATCTTGGCTCATTGCAACCTCCGCCTCCCGGGTTGAAGCAATTCTCCTGCCTCAGCCTCCCGAGTAGCTGGGATTACAGGTGCCTGCCACTACACCCAGCTAATTTTTTGTATTTTTAGTAGAGACAGGGTTTCACTATGTTGGCCAGGCTGGTCTTGAACTCTTGACCTTGTGATTCGCCCACCTTGGCCTCCCAAAGTGCTGGGATTACAGGCATGAGCCACCGCGCCCAGCCAATAGTATTTTTAAAGGCAGTAACATGAGGAGATTTGGGTTTTGAAAAGATCATTCTGGCTACAATATAGAGAATGACCTGGAGAGCAGCGGGGGGACAGACAGAACAACCCCACAGGGAGCTGTTGCCATCATCTGCTGAGAGATGACGGTAGCCTGGACCGTTGCAGTAGTGAAGGAGTTGGAGAGAAGTGGACAGATTAGAGTGCAAAGTGGTCCTCCACTGGGGGGGATTTTGTCCCTCAGGGGTCCATTGGTAATGTCTGAGACATTTTTGTTGTCACCACTGAGGTGGAGAGAAGTGTTTACTGTTATCTAATGAGTAGAGGCCAAGGATGCTGCTAAACATGCCAAATGGTGCTGAGGTTGAAAAACTGTGGAATAGAGAAATACTCAGGGAATAACATGGGTTTAATGTCAGAAATTAACTTTTAGTATAAACCCAGGATTTATTAAAATAAAATGCAACGAGCACAAGAAAAACACCACAAGTGTCAGTAACTGCTTTAAGAACAACGAAACTTAAGTGACCAGTTGCAAATCAAAGCAGTCATGAAATACATATGTATAGCTATAAAAATGCTTACAAGGGCTGGGAGCTTCAAACTGCAGTCCCAGCTTGACAAAAATACACAGAAACTAAATCTAGCATTGTCTGCAAGAGACATGCACTCGCTCCAGCAACAGTCAGCAGGATCTAAATTTAGTTTATACTCTTAGCACATTAAAATAGCATCACAAAGCACAGGAAGTCTAAAACCATCACACTCCCAAGTTTCTGTCTATACCATTAATAGCTACTTGCCAAGATCTCTGTTGCCTGTGTGATTATAGCCTATTAAAAATATGTTCTCTGCAAAGTCTTCCCAAACAACAGGAAGTGAAGTTAAAAGAATGATTCTAGAGAAAATAATTGGCAACACAAATGTCACAATGTTGGTATTCATAAGGAATATATCTTAACTTCTGAAACGAATGAAGTTGTTGTGAGAAGCTTTATGAGGCTTTTTTATTGTTTACTATAAAAGTTAAAAAGCTTTCTCTGAGTTCTAGTGTTACAATGGTAAATTAGAAAGGCAAATAAACATTTTTTATTTGAAAAGATCTACTAATTGCCTAGCATGTGACTTAGGTAAAAGTTGAGATGGGAAGGGCAGAGCCAAACCTATTCCTGAAAATGGGAAAAGATGAGGATGGTGCCTCATGCCTTCATTTATATGTTTAATCTCTCTTCTATATAAACAAAAACCAGACTAACCTGAAGAGATTCGATTTTTTACCCATCTACTTCACAGGGTCTTTCTTCTAAAACACCATTTCAGTTTTTTTTACAGAATTGTGTTATTTTCTGAAATTTTAGTTCAAGATGCATTCCTTCTAGTAGAGTTCTCAGTACTTCCAATTTGCATTGTGTGATAATCTGAGCAGGTACATACCACAGAAGAATGAACCTAGAGACAGTGCAGAATTAGTCCCCCTTAGCAAGGATGATAAATAGCTTTTTTTTTTTTTTTTTTTTCTTCTATCAAGGGGCCACAAACCAAAAAGAAAAAAAAGAGTGACTTCCTTGTTAAAGTCAAACTGAATAAGGCTGGATTTTTCTTTAAGAGAAATATCTGTGATTCCCTTCACTCATGACCAAGTTATCTTCTTGTGCTGGATATATGAGATACGAAAATTATCTGTTTCAGTCAATCTATCTCCTCACACTTGTCCAACATTCCTCATGCCTACACTACTATGCGGATAACTTTGGCAGAGTTCTCTTACTCTCTCAATATATGTTTGTTCCTACTTTATAAATAGATCACTAATCTTTAGTTAGGTGCATGGCTACCTGGAATAAAGCCTATATTTCCCAGCCTCTCCTTCAGGCAGGTGTGGCCATGTGACAAAGCCATGCAGGACTTCCAGGAACTATATTTCCTTAAAGGAAGAGGAAGTGCTTGCACTTCTTTCCTTCTACTGTTTGGGATGTAATTACTGGTGCCTGAGAAGCCATACAGGACCCTGAGGTGAAACTGTGTGCTTGAAGATATCAGAGCAAAAGAAAGCAGGAACCTGGTTTCCTGATACCTTGGAATATCATGCCAGACACAGATGATTGACAAACTAGGTAAATAAGAAATACATTTCTATTTTGCTTAAGCCATTGTTATTTTGGGTTTTCTCTCAGTATAGATGAGCTTAATCCAAACAAACACAATGCCTTCTCAAGTCCACTTTCCTAGCCAGCTCTGTCCTCTGCCATACTCTGTGTTATTTTAAGTTTTGAACAGTATCAATAGAGTTGATAAGGTTGTATGCTCTTTGGGAACTCATCCAACCTCCTATCCCCACAGAACTTTCTCTCTACATTGAACTAAGATTTGCTATCCACACATTCCCACATGATGTTGATCATTAACAATAATGCGTATGAAAATTTATTAATTTGAATTTAACCGATGTTCCCACAACTGAATTATAATTTCCTTAAGATTAGAAATTGTGCTTTCTTAGAATACAAAGAACACTTTGTATTCTCAATGCTTTGCAAGTGTTAGATGCTCATGTAACTGTCAGTAGTCTAATATATAGAAGGAACTACAGTCAAGTACCACATAATGACATTTCAGTCAATGACCGAACTGCAGTTCAATGACATTGGTCAATGACAGAATGACCAATCTCACTTTAAATGGTGGTCCAATAAAATTATAATAATGTATTTTTATAATACCTTTTTCATGTTTAGAAACTTTCAGATACACAAATACTTACCATTGTATTATAACTGCCTACAGTATTCGGTATAGTAACATGCTGTATAGGTTGTACCCTGGGAACAACAGGCTGTATCTATTGCTGTGTAGTAGGCTATACCATCTAGGTTTATATAACTACACTCTATGATGTTCTCACTGTGAAATCGCCTAATGACATATTTCACAGAATGTATCCCCATCATTAAGTGATGCATGACTGTAATTTTGTTACAAGCAACTGAAAAATACTTCTACTCTGGCAAATTCAGTGAGAAGACTGAATTCCTTAACTTCTGTCAGCACCAGTGAGAAACTGTCCTAAACTGACCCTGGCTTATAGATGTATCACTGGATCTTGGACTAAATGGTAATGGTAATCATTCTGAGCTTCCAAGAAAATTCTAAACCTTCTTCCATTTTATTTCTTACTAACAGTTATTATTGTTGTTGGTATTATTATTATGATAGCAAAGAAGAACAGCAGAATGGTTTGTGGAGATTCCTATGCTCTCGGCCCACGGGGGGTTACTATGTGAGGTGAATCGCCTCCCTCCACCAAAGATTCCCACCCAGGTATACCTTCTAATGTGCTGTTCACAGTTTATCAACTGATTCTGAAATTCTGAGTCTTAACAGTTTTAAATTGACTGTTTACGTTTCTTATTTATGCTTTTGACTACCCCATCAGTCTAAACCTGATCCCTGACTTCTCTCCATTTTGTCCTTGTTTGAAACTCACAACTTTAAAGTGACGGCATGTTAGTTTTGACTACAACTAAACCTGGCTAATAAAATGGCTCCACCTTCTTTCTCACTTTCTTTCTTTTAAAAACTAAGCTTTTCACTTTGAAATAATTATAAACCATTTACTTTGGTTAATGAAGTTATGTTTATTTTAGGAATGCAATATTGGTTAAACATTCTAAAATCAATCTAATTCTTACTATTTCAACAGAATAAATAAAATAAAAATCATGTGATAATCTCAAGAAATGTAGAAAAAGCATCTTAAAAAGTGAAACTTCCATTTTTGACAAAAAACTTAGTGAACTATAAATAAAATGGAACTTCCTTAATTTGAAAAAGTATTTCTGAACAAATTATGGTATATTTGAAATATGAAATACTATTTAGTAATAAAGATGACTCAACTACAGTTATATATAACATCTCTAAAGAAGGCTGATTTTTAAAATACATATTGTATAATTCCATTTATATAAAAGTCAAGAAAAGGCAACCCTACCTTATAAAGTTAGAAGTCAGGATAGTAGTTATCTTTGGAAAATAGGATAGTAGTTATTGGTTTATAACAGAGCACATGGAGATCTTCTGGTTGCTGGTAATGTTCTATTTCTTGACTTGGCTAGTAGTTACTTAAGTTTGTTAACTTTGTTATAATTAAGTAGGACAAACAATTAGGATTTATAAACTCTTCTCAGGTATGTTACACTTCAACATAAAGTTTACTTAAAATATTCTTCTTTTTTGACTTTCCTTCAATTTCCTCTCACCTTTACTGGTTTTAACTTAAGAATGTTAAATATTAAAATCAAAGATCTTGAAATCTTGAGAGAAAATACATTACTCTAATCATTTAAAGTAGTAAGTAATATTAGAGGTGTAAAACAGTACACAAATTATCAATCCTTTATCTCAGTACTCAGAACCACCCTGTGAGAGATAAGAAGCACTGAAAATTGTTTTCTAAATATAGATGTATGAACTGAGACTCAGAGCTGGTCAAATTTTGTTCCCCAAGTTCACACATCTAGAAAGTGGCAGTGTTAAGTCTAACACTTCAATTCTTGATCCCTGGATCCTTTCTATTATACATGCAGCTGTTTAAAATAATGTGAGATCAGAATAAATTATCTATGACTTAAACAACTGTTTTTTTTTTTTGAAACTTTTGATTATAATTAGACTCACTGTGAGTCTTCAAAACTGGCATTGATATTTTCTCGTAAACTTCTTTGTTTTTAAAACTACATAAATTTATTAAGGTCAATAACAGAAAGGACATTTTCCATTTATTTTTACTCTTTTCACATTAAGTAACATATATGAACAATGTTTCATTCTTTCTTAAATACAGCAAGAAATTTCAGTTATGGGTAGGGTTCTGTTTTGGATGCTCTTTTAAAGCTGAATCATGGTAGCATAACCAAACTGTTCAGAGACTCTACGTTCTGAAGTTCTTTAGTTCATTTTTCTAGTCTTAGGGCAAGAAAGAATTGTTAATTTCCTTAATAGTGGCTACACAATAAGACGTAAGAAAGAAAAAGAAGTGTTTTACATTATGGTTAGATAAATAGATTGAAATACTTTGGTAATAAAATAATTTAATGACTGTGATCCCTTTGTATAGCTTAAATACTATTCAATCACTATAGAATACAATTCTGACTTCCCCCAGGTATTTTAAAATCGCATACTTTTGATCACAATGGGTATCAGGAAAAAGAGTTCATGTAATTTAATTGACATCTTCTACATTGTTAGAAAAAATAATTCAGAGTTTTATAAAACTGATCATGCGTTAGCGGTCTCATCTTTGTGGGAAATGGTTGCAATTCCATTGCTGATGGCAGTATGTATTGACACAAACTTTATGGAAGAATGTTTGGCCAGAAGTATTAACAGTTGAAAATGGGCATTACTTATGGCCCGATAACTCAATTTATAAGAATTATTCAAAGAAAACAACTAATGACACACCTATAATCTTGTAAGGTTTACATATGAGGATGTTTGCTGCAGAATAATTTATAATAGTAAAGATATAGCATTTGACTGGGCAAACCAGTAATACTCAAATCATGTCCTCAACCAGTTACTGTTCACCTGTAATGCTACCGAAAGTCATATATGCACACGTGCCAGGGTCAAGCAAAGGAATACATTATGCTAAGGCGCCCATAATTTTCAATATATGACAGCAGAAACTGTTCTTGCTGACACCTTTGTCCTGCATTGGTAGGACCTGCTTTTACTTACTACAGTGTTCCTCTTCTCCACCCTTCCTTTTCTGTGACCCCATTCCCTTTCAGCAGATCCAGAATGCAATTTTTGAATTTATGCTCTGCTTTATTTGATGATCTTTATTTCTATTTCCACATGCAGGGCAAACAGGATTTGCTGAGTCTGTGTGTCCTCCCAGCTTCTGTTTCCTACTGTTCCTGTTATAACTGCAAAGTAAATATCCTTTTTTTTTTTTTTTTTTTTTTTGAGACGGAGTCTTGCTCTGTCGTCCGGGCTGGAGTGCAGTGGCCGGATCTCAGCTCACTGCAAGCTCCGCCTCCCAGGTTCACGCCATTCTCCTGCCTCAGCCTCCCCAGTAGCTGGGACTACAGGCGCCCGCCACCTCGCCCAGCTAGTTCTTTTGTATTTTTTAGTAGAGACGGGGTTTCACTGTGTTAGCCAGGATGGTCTCGATCTCCTGACCTCGTGATCTGCCCATCTCGGCCTCCCAAAGTGCTGGGATTACAGGCTTGAGCCACCGCGCCCGGCCATATCCTTTTTAAAAATTATTATTTTTAAAATTGATCTCTTTTATCCCTTCTTTCTGTTCCTTTATGTTCTGATTCCAATCCTGGCAATCATTTCCTTGTTCACTTACCACATTCAGGTGACTTGTGCCTTCTCACTGTGGTTTAACTCTGTCTCTGAACAAATGTATGTAACAGAATTTAGACTGATTATAGCACAGGCCTGTGTAATCTCCTTCCTAGCACTGGCTTTGTGATAGTTTCACTGAGTTTTTATTCCTCCTGAATCCAAGAAGAAAATAAACCCACTACCCTCCTCCAAGGATTGGGGTCGCCAATCCTCTTATGTTGGTATGTATGTGATATATAAGTACACACATATACACACATACACACACACACGCACGCGTGCGCACACAGACATTTTTATAAAATTGACTCCACTGCCCCATGAGGTTGAATCAGTACTTCGGGTCTCTGAACTTCACAGCTGAGATCACAGCTTGTGTACTGTAGGCTAAGGGTTCCTGGTCGGGAAGCACAGTCATCCCTTTAGCTGGTAGAGGAGCAGCCTGGCTATGCAAATTCCCAGCTTCCTTCTCTCTCAGTTTCTCTTTTTGAATGTGTTTTAATGACATAATATAAGCCAATAATAGCAAATAATTAGGTGGGACAGGAAGTATCTGCCAAATATTAGGTACAATAAAAAAGTCCCTCACAGCCACACATAAAGTTAAGATGAGACACACCAGGCCAGTGCCGGTGGCTCATACCTGTTATCCCAGCACTTTGGGAGGCTGAGGGAAGTGGATCACCTGAGATCAGGAGTTCAAAACCAGCCTGGCCAACATGGCGAAACTCTGTCTCTACTAAAAATACAAAAAAATTAACTGGGTGTGGTGTCTGGCACCTGTAATCGCAGCTACTCAGGAGGCTGAGGCACGAGAAACGCTTGAACTGGGGAAGTGAAGGTTTCAGTGAGTCGAGATCATGCCATGCACCCCAGCCTGGGCAATAGAATGTCAAAAAAAAAAAAAAAAAAAAAAAATAAATAATATTCATCTTGGAGTGAGCTGAGATCGCGCCACTGCACTTCAGCCTGGGCGACAGAGTGAGACTCCGTCTCAAAAAAAAAAAAAAAAAAAAAAAGAGACACACCAGGGGCTAAGAGTGGCTATCTCTGAGTGGTGTAAGAAGCACAGTAGGACAGTTGTTAGGGTTTCATGTTTACATTTTTGAAAAAAAATTTTTTTTAGATGGCGTTTCTCTCTTATTGCCCAGGCTGGAGTGCAATGACACAGTCTCAGCTCACTGCAACATCCGCCTCCCAGCTTCAAGTGATTCTCCTACCTCAGTCTCCCAAGTAGCTGGGATTACAGGTGTCTGTCACCATGCCCAGCTAAAGTTTGTATTTTTAGTAGAGACGTGGTTTTACCATGTTGGCCAGGCTGGTCTTGAACTTCTGATGTCAGGTGATCCACCAGCCTCAGCCTCCCAAAGTGCTGGGTTTATAGGCATGAGCCACTGCGCCTGGACTTGAAATGTTTTATAACAACAAACCTGCATTTTTGTTACTATTAGAAAACATTTATGTTCATTTTTTTTTTTTTTTTCTAACCATGACATTGGCAACTTTATCTTGAATACCCTGAACAAACCGTGTTAAGGGCTTAAATTTGTTTTTTTCTGTTTTCAATTTTCCCTGGTTCCCCAATTTCATCATATTTTAGCACTATTTTCATATTAATTTTTTTTACTTTAAAATAAGAAATGTTATAAATTTAAGGTAGTTTTTTGTCATTTCTGAAAGACGGACATTGAAGCCGTCTCATAATAATGAGCACATACAATTTAGTTTTCAAGACTGAGATTTTGGAAACCTCCCATTTACATTCACGATCTGCTATCAGGAGCCTCCCTTAGCATATCAAAATCATAAAGAATATCAGTGACTATTTCTAACCATTCTCAATGTGTGTTCTGAATCGCCTTTGTGTTCACATTAAAAATAATTCCTGGACATATTTGTACTCAGAGTTTAGCTTGTTGGTGAACCAAAGTTGGAGTAGTTTTCATTTTATCCCATTGAGGTAAACAGTTACATCTTCATTCTCTGGTTAGTAGCAAATAACAAGAAACACTATCTCCTAAACAAAACAAGAAAGCCTTAGGTTACGTAAACTCACCATTTAAACTTGTTTCACTTCAAAAAGGTAAAATAAAATATTCATGTGCTACCATTATGTGGTTTAACAAAGAGGAGGGCATTTCCTTGTACTCATATTAATCCATGACTGTCCATAGCCTTATTCCAAGTCTATGATTTACACTCACATCTACCTTATTTATGAATGAGGAAGGAAGAAAAAAACAATGGTTGTGCAAATGATGCTTGTCAAATGACATTAGAACCAACAAGTGAGACAACTAATCAGTATTTCTAAAATCATGACATACTGAATTACATTTCCAACATTCACTGGGACTTTGAACAGCAAACCCTACCTAGTTCATCCACAATAACCTATTTCCCCAATGGATGTCCAAAGACGCCCAAGGCAACCTACCCTCCCCAAGGATTTAGGAAACATACATGAACACTGAATACAAGTTTATTTTCTGAGCTAAAATTTTAGGCACTTCAAGTGAAACAGCAATACTGAAAGTAATTTAACATCTTTTAAGATAATTCAAAGAGCTTAACTTATTTAAAATAATTATGTCTTAACGTTGTTAGATTGTCTGTATTTTCCTAGTGCTCTTTAGAAAGGACAAAATACTCTGCCTTCTACTATAATTTTCCCCTTGTCTATATCTAATTGAAGAGTTTTCTATCAAGAAACTTGAAAAATGGGTAATTACTGCTTTGGGGCCTTTCATCAACTATGAACTTGGGAATTAGAGTTTCTGGCCTTGCTTAATGAAAAGTGGCTGAATTAAATTTTCTTCATTTAACAAGTATCACTTTTTTTCTTTTGGTAAAAAGTTTCTTAGAGAAGCTCTCTTAATAGCCACTGGCAAAACCCATAATTCTACTTCTGAAACAATGAGATCTATTTTCCAGATCATCAATCTTCATTCTCCAGACAGATACAATTGTTTGAAGAGTTGCAATTACATTATCCCTTGATGCTTCTTCAGCCTCCACATTTGACTGATTCCATAGTTAACAATTAAAAGGCCAAAGAATTTGAGGATTAATTTTTATCTCTAATAATAAAAAGTTCATTGCATTGAATTTCTTGGTATCAGCATCATTGCCCTCCTAATTAAAAGTGCAATAGTTATATAATCATTAGGAAGGAGAAATGGAATTCAATGCCCATTCATGGACTATAGATGGAGTATAGTAACTGCTATCATCCTCACTGTACAGGCAGCACAATTTTTTACTGCCTATTGATAAATGCTACATTTTAAGTGCCCAGCACAGGGCCTGACACAGAAAGTGCAAAAAAAAAAAAAAGTAAGTTCCCTCTTCTCGTTTGCTAGGCTTAGCCTGTGTACCTAAAACTTTATCACCCTCTGATGCTAAACATTACATGATTTTGAAGAGCCAACTATATTTAGCAAAAATAGGTCTGGTAGATTCCTAACAAAAAGCTGATAACCAGGATGGACTACACACACTATCACATATATGTCCCACATTAGCTGGCATCAAAGGCCAACACGACCCAGTGTAAAGATGATATGGAAGGTTCTGACCTGGTTGCCTTCTATTAATCGGGAAGGGAGTAGAGGCCACCTCCTCTCCCTTCTTCCCTTCCAGCACCACTGCCCCTTTCAGACACATGCTGTCTTTCATTTGCCCACTTGAATCAAGGGTCATAAAAAAACCTCCAGCTAACATGATAGGAAGAGTTTACAAATCCATTTATATAAACACATTTCCCTCCCTTTATTTGAGCACTAACCATCAGTTGTTCATGTTGCTGTCTCCCCCTTAACAGCTGCAGTGAGGGACAATCTCTCCATAGGTGCTGATTCCTTAGGCCTCTGTATTATAAGCAGCCCCAGTGTCACTGAGCCCCACAGAGTGAGGTTCTGGAGCACTCCATGGTCTCTATATCCCAAGGGCTTGGCACAGTGCTTACGATGTTATAGAAATTTAATAAAATGGACACCGAAAAGAGACGTTAGCCTGGAAAGGGGAGGATTTACATTAGAAATTGGCTTGGGGGAAGGAAGGGTGAAGGAGATCTGGGTTCTACCATGTGCTCTCTTATATATTAGGTTCCTGAGTCTCACTTCCTTCACCTGTAAAGTTAGGTGGTAGGACAGGCAGAAGCGTAAACAATGTGAATGACTGGTTGGCAGTTAGGACAATGTTTTGAGTCTACGATTTAGTATACCTTTCCATGATCCCAAAAACATGGTTCCTTCAAGCTCCCTTCTCCTAAAATCAAGAGAGAAACTCCAAATGCTCCATGAATCTTGTGAGAAATCAGCTAAAAAACATAGTATTTATATTTTAACACTAAAAATTTTCTCAATATACTAAAAACTGAATATCTTTCAACTAAAAAAAAATTGAAATTTTGTTTAGAAATACATATCTTAGAAAATTACCTGAGAATTTTTTCACAGGTGGGCTCCTGAGAATTATTTCACAGCTTTTGTGTGTATGTCAATACTCTTGCGGTAACTAACTAGTCTAGCTAAAATTTGTGCTAGCTTTTTTTTTTTCAAAATATCTTCATATTTTATTCACTTCAGAATTAGTAGGCTAATTTCAGTGTCAGGACTCATCTTCCACAAAATTATCACAGCCATATTTTCAACTGAATGCAGTATACTTCCTTACCTTCTACTCTGATATTATTTGGCGTGACTAAGATCTGTCAAGAATACCCATGGGTGCTTGAGTGCAGTCCAGTACTAAATGGGAGCCAATCATGGAGGAAATGATCCACATGACTGGGAAACTCCCCTGGGGGAAGATGACTATTATCAGATGATCTTTAAAGGAATACTGTGAATCTTCAATCTCTTCCAAATCTGAGAATGGGCTAACTGATAAACATCAACTTGAGGAATCTACATTTTGTAATCTGTCTTTTGGTTCCAGGTCCACAGACTCATCTGCTATTTCTGATTCTCTTCATTCATATTATAAACCCCAAATTTATCTATTTCAAAATTATGAGCATGGACTTTGTTGTATGACTAACTGGACTGCATTACTTCAAGCCATATCTCAATAGGTCCTATCCCATTGATTCTTTCTCACTTCTTAAAAATATCCCCCCACCCCAGTGAATTATCTAGAATTATCCAGGGGATGAAAAAGGAGCTACTATATCATCCCTATGTTCCTGGTATATAATATCATAAAGCAGGTATCATGGGAACACTGAGCAGTGATTTGGAGTCAGATCTGGAGTAAGATAGGCCTTAGTTCAAGTTGTGGCTCTGAAGTATACTATCTGTGTGGCCAACAAATTACCAAATTTTTTCCATACCTTAGTATCTTCATGCATAAAGTAGTAGTAACAATACTACTACCTCATTGGGTTTATGTGAAAATTTAAAATGAAACATGCATGATAGCACGGGACTAATGAAAGTATTTGTTCAATTACTAGAAGCTACTGTATTGCTATTATTCATGAAAAGAGTACATATTAGAGTCATAATTAGTTCAAATCATGGCTCTGTATTTCAACTTCTTCACTTATAAGCTGGAGATAGTACCACCTACCCCACAGATTTGATTTGAACATTAGGGTGGTCTTCCTAATCCTCTAGCTACCAACAGGGACTCTGACTCTGCCAGCCAGTTTCTGTCCCTTTTCTGCCCTCAACGAGGGTTTTGTTGCCTGGCGAGGTCTCCAGGACTTCTGTGGTCTAGAAATGAAAGAAAGAGGGAAGAGTAGAAAGATGGGAGGTATATGGGTTACAGGTGGGGAAGGGGCTTGGGGACGATTAGAGAAAAGATGACTGAGGAGTTAAGGAATGTACACAGAATCTGAGGGAAGTACAAAGTTTGGGGTGGGGGGTTATGGATCCTATTCAGAATATTCAAGGAAAGTAAGTAAAAACCTTTATTTTTAAAAAGAGCTTCCAGGTGCAGTAGCACCCATCTGAAATCCCAGCTACTCGAGAGGCTAAGGCGAGAGGATCTCTTGAGCCCAGGAGTTCAAGGCTAGCCTGGGCAACATAGCGAGACCACCCCTCAACCCCACCCTGTCCCCCTGCCAAAGAAAGAAAGAAAGAGAGAGAGAGAGAGAGAGAGAGAGAGAGAGAGA
>NW_012115422.1:6598812-6627416 GCF_000951035.1 Colobus angolensis palliatus
AAAAAAGAAAGAAAGAAAGAAAGAAAGAAAGAAAGAAAGAAAGAAAGAAAGAAAGAAAGAAAGAAAGAAAGAAAGAAGAGAAAGAGAAAGAAGACAAGCCTTTCATTGTTGAACTATATTCTTTGAGTGCCAATGCTCTGAGGCTGTGCCAAAGGTGTCCTGGATGCTACTGGACAATAAGTTAAAGGCAGAGAACTTCCACTGTTCCTGGGAGAGAAATGTCATAGGACACTTAATATTGACTCTCTAGCATTTTGAGGGAATACAACACATTGTTATTAATTCTAGTTACCATGTTGTACAATAGATCTCTTGAATTTACTTCTCCTCTGTAACCGAAATTTTGTATCCTTTGACCAACATCTTCCCAACCCCTACCAATTGCCCTAGACCCTGGTAACCATGATAAATACATACCATTTTATCGTCAATTATTTAAAAAGACAAGGTTTTAAAAATACATTATTTTATCATTCTGAATTATTGCATTTATTGTAATAAATAACCTAAAGAATTATGTTGAATATTTGTATGTGAAGAGAACTCTTCCTGGGCTTTTGGTGATGAGATGTGTATGACATTGCCTCTAATCTCAGTGAGATGTATATTTAGAGCATGATATGTTAATAATTCTACTTCAGTGCATAATAAAATAAATATAATTTAAAAATGAAATGTTGTAGGAAATCAGGACTGCCATGGAGACAGAGTCTACTTAATTTCCCAGGAGTGTGGCTATTGGAGGGAAACACCTTTAGGGCTCTAACACTCTGGGGCATGCTGAGGCAGATATACAGTCTGCCAATGGTTACGACAAGGAAAAAAGGCTTTATAGGTAAAAGCCAAGAACCAAGGAATTAGGTGATGAGGGAGGGGCTCCTCCTAGTGAGAACTGCCACAGCATATGCATCTCTGTATGGACTTAAGAGCAGAGTTGGAAAGAACACGAAGCTTTGCGGACACTGAGCTGGTATTAGGCTAACGTCACTTAAGTGAAGGACAGAGCACTAATGGCCCTAGTGCGAGCAGTGCATGGAGGGACAACTGCAGGACAGAAAGACAGAAAACCTGGGAGAGAAAAGGAAGGGAACATGGAAAACAAGAGTGCAGGAGAAAGGAAGGTAAGCTTACTGGTCTACATGACCATGGCAGTGAAACTCTATGCAGTGGATATTTTGCATTTGCCCTTCTAAATCTAATAGTCACCATTCTTCACCCTGCACTGTGCCCAGGAGACTGACCTTTGTGGACTACATCAGTGCCTCCTTTCTGCTCTGGTTTCTGGTTGAGTTCCATTAATGCTAGCCACTAGCAAAAGACAAGACTACATGAAGAAGAGCGTGAGGGCAGGTAGGTGTGTGTGTGTGTGTGTATGTGTGTGTGTGTATTTGTTTTAATCCCAGACTTTGGTTCTACACTTCCCTGATGTCAACAAATTGGCTATATCCTTTCCTGGAAGACAGCAGCTCCTTATCTGTTGGTTGTCTCTCTCCTATAGCTAAAGCTTTCTTTGTCTTCTAGTAACTGCAGAGTCTAGGAACAATAATTGATTCCAGCATTGCTAGTCTCTGGTTCTTCACTCTTCCATTGGTTCTCTTAACCCTGCCTACACCTTAGAAAATATTACCTTCATTAAACGCTCTTCAATTACTTTACTTGAATATACCATCTGTTGCCTGCCCAGGCACCAACTGATAGACCCAGGTAAGATGATAATGGCACAATGAGAAAATGTAGAGGGAGAGTGTCGCTTTCCTAGAGATGACAGAGGGGGAAAAAAAAGAGAACTGAGATACTGGACTGATGACCTTGGGTTAGAGGATGCTTATTATCTTCAGGTGAACTCTGAGCTAGCTTCATGGAAATGTGATCTGCTTGTACAGTATTCTCTCAGTATAAGGACCATTCACATCTGTGCATACTCAAGTCTCACAGTTGGCCCTGCAGAACCTGTATATGAGGAAAGTTGGTCCTCCTCATATGCAGGTTTTGTATCCCATTAATACTGTATTTTGATCTGCATTTGGTTGGGAAAAGCCATATATAAGTGGACCATGCAGTTCAAAATCAAGTTGTTCAAGGGTCAATTGTAATTATGTTCAATTGCTGACTTTTTTTAATATAAGGCAATATTTTGCAGGACTGTATTATTCTAAGAATGAGTTGATATGCAGTGTTGTAGCACAGAAAGAAACTTAGGTTCAAAGTCCATTTTCACCACTTGCTATGTCAAGTCACTTCATTTTTCTATGCCTCGATTTTCTCTTCTGAAAGATGGAGTCACACCTTCACAGGATTCTTCCGAAATTAAATGAAATCATGCTTGCTCACAGTAAATCCTTAACAAATGACAGTTGTAATGGTTATTCTTGCACTTTACCAAATCCTTTTCTGCCACAAGTCTCAGTTTAAGAATTGTTACAAGATTGTGGTATTATCAAAGGTGCTTGAATCTGGGTGAACTTGATCAGTTTCCTGAGCACTGATTTAGATCTAGAGGAAGGTGAAGATGACTCTGATCAACTCCATCTGCACCTGCCTTGCTAGCAGGGAGGCAGCAGCAAGGCTCCAACGATTAGCACCTCTGTCATGTTTCCCTTTGGTGAAAAATGAGTTCTGAACTGTTTTCTCTGTTTAGAAATATATTCCAAATCACATCAATTTGTGCTACATGCCACATCTTAAATCCTTAGGTTATTAATCAATTAAAGTCCTAAGAATTAATCTTGTAATTCTAATAAACTAATCATCAAGAACATTCAAACTCTAATATCACTCAAAAATTCATTTTCAAAATCTATCCTTTGTATCATTTATGTTACAGTGAACATTCTTGAGAAGTTTGCCCAAGGTCTGCTCTGCTAAAAAAAATGAAAGATGAGCCACAAAGAATATTCTTTATGAACAAATATATAAATGTCAATTCTGTTCTTTGTTATGTTAAGAATCCTGCATGCCACAATATTTTTAACATTACCATTTCACTCTCTCATTCAATAAATATTTACCAAATGCTATGAGTGATCTAGATCCTGGGGAAACTCTGAGGAACAAAAACACACAGAAACTCACATCCTGATGAAGCTTGCATCCTAAATACAAGGTGAATAGAGGCTCAAGAAATTTATTTTCCTCATCTCCTATCTCTACTTACTAAAACGTGCAGAAGTTTCAGTGAGTCTAGTAATGCCAGATAAAATATAGGATGTCCAACTAAATGTGAATTTCAGAGTAAAAACAAGTAATTTTTTAGTATATCACATATATTTGGTCTTATGAGAGTTGTTCATTGGACACATTTAAACTAAAAATTATTTTTCTTTATCTGAAATTCAAATTTAACTGGGTATCTTGTTTTTAAAATTTGTTTTGAATTAAAAATATATACAGTTGTACATACTTATGGTGTACATATGATATTTCAATACAAGCATACAATGTGTAATGATCAAATCAGGCTAACTTGGGTATCCATCATCTCAAGCATTCATTATTTCTTTGCGGTAGGACCATCCAATTCCACTCTTTTAGTTATTCTGAAATACGCAATAAATTATTATTAACCATATTCACCTTATTGTATTACTAAACACTAGATCTTATTCCTTCTATCTAACTGTATTTGTGTACCCACTCATCACATCCCCTTCTTACCCCCCTACCCCTGGCCTCTGGTGACCCATCATTCTGCTCTCTATATCCAAGTGCTGAAGGGTGGGTCACTGTCTGCTCCCCACTTGCTTAGTCACTTTGTGCACATAATTTAACTTTCCTGGACCTCAGTTTGCTCACATATAAAGTGTGGGATCTGCCTCAAGAGACATTTAAGTTCCAGTTCTTCCCCAAGCAAAAGATCTTGTCACCGCATGTGTCCTTCCCTCTCCTCCATTCTCTACATTGACTTTAAAACTAGCTGTTCATTACTGCTCCAATCCCCTCTTTCCTCAGTATACCTTACAGATAATCTTGATGTGACCTCCCCAACCCCACGTCAGTTGATTTGCCCAAGGCTATTAGATTAATGATAAATGCCCTATATTTGAGTAGCACTTTACATTTCACAAAGTGCTTTCACATGTATTACTACACTTTGATAAGCCAATTTCCTCTATTTCACTCAGAAGCTGGTTGCTAAAGTTATCTTTCATTCCACTGTGTAAATAATGTTTCTCATTCACCTCTCCAAATATTAACTACTTTCTGAGAGACCTTCTCTCAATTAAAAGAAGTCTGTTGTCATTGGTGAAGATTTTGCAGGGATGCTGACTCTTATCACTCTTCCGTGGTTAGTGCCTCTCCCTCAGTGCTTGCCGGAGCTTCCTCCTTTCTCCTTCTATTCACAGGAGCAAGTACTTGTCTCCTTCTGCGACAGACCCTGTCATTTCACCTTTCAACTGCAGTACCCTAAGGGGACCACTGCAAACCTGGACCTCATAGACCCTGGCTACTCCGTGTTGTCCCTGCACCAGCAGTGTCCATCTCATGGAAGTTTGTTAGAAAATACAGTCCTGGACTTCAATCAAGAACTATTAAATCAGAGCTTGCCTTTTTAAGTTTGAGAAGCACCGATGTAGAATACCTCTAGTCGGCACAAATTTTTCACATTTTTCCAAGAGATCAGAAGCATATAATTTGGTCCATACTTATTAGATTCTCCCAGGAACAATGGCTCCTAACCTTGTTTCTACCAACTCTCAGGATAACGCACACCCATTTAAAGAAGAGAGGCTCACTTATGTTAGCAATTCTCATCTGACCCACCACACATGTTCCTTTTGTGAGTCAAACTCTTTTAGTTAATCAGGTGGGATGCTGAATGACTGCAGGGAGAAGGGGGCAGAAACGTAGCCACCATGTCTCAATATCTGTAACACTATTCTGTAAATATACGAATAGGGAAATATGAATTATGATCTTCTATTCCTACTGGCTGTCTGACAGGGCCAAATAAATAGACCCAATGTAAAAATGGAGAGAATAATGCAATAAATTATTTCTGACACAGAAATGTTTAAAGAATAACTTAAAAACACAATTTTAAAGTTCTTAGAGCTTGTTAACTAATAACAATCCAGAATTTCATTGGCTATGTTTTTTTTTACATTTGTGTTCTGCTCCATAGAGCTGTTCCTGAAACTGATAACCATGTAACATCATTCAAAATACTTTTTATGAAATAATCACAGGTACAAACAGATTGACAGAACCAAGAAAGCAATAACTGCCTGTCTTGCTAAATTAGACATTTGGTCCCTCCATCCCCTTCAGCTCCAGGGGACAAAGTCAAGCAAATGTGAAATAATCAGGTGTTTGTCAGATTGTAATATTAATCTTTGGATATTATATCAAAAGACAGAAAAAGAATTCTGCTGTAGACTAAATCCTTAAATAACTCAAGTTTGCAGAGTCAAAAATAAAAACACATTTTTTTCTTACAATCAGAGCAATGTCATCAAAAGTATGTGACCCAATTGTATATGAAGCCTGAAAATACTAATACAATGATTAATAGACTCATTTATCTTCAAATATAGAACTTTACCTGTCTAAGACTACATATTAGAAATGGGGAATCATTTCTTAAATATTTGAATTTATTATTGTCATTAAATTCTAAACAAGAGTTTACCACATGCCATTGTTAACTCATAAATAAGTTGACCCGATATCCAGTTCATAGCCATGTACATTATTTATCAGGTCTAAACTTCAATACTGTAATTCACTCAATAGAGTTATACAGTTAGGACAATGAAGCTGATATCCTTAGAATTGGCAGAGAGATGATACATCTAGAATTTGGAATAGCCCTCAGCTTAGCTGCATTAACACTTTTTTTTTTTTGACTGTGGATTTATATTACTAAAGTTAGCTAGCTGTGTAACTATTAGTCACTAATTCCAGCAAATTATGAAATTCACTTGTAAAATATATTTAAATTATTTAAGAGAAAATACAAAATTGCCAATAAACTGACATTTTAAAGTTAATAGACACCCTACTGAGCATGTTGACATATAGCCACAGTGTTTCAACAGCAAAAATTGAATACAATATTCTAGGAATAAAAAAGGGATTATACTTTGAGGCTTTAAAGTATAGTTGTAGGCTTTTGAAAGAAGACATCTGGGCTGGGCCTGGTGGCTCACGCCTGTAATCCCAGCACTTTGGGAGGTTAAGGTGGGCAGATCATTTGAGGTCAGGAGTTTAAGACCAGGTTGGTCAACATGGCAAAACCCCATCTCTACTAAAAAATACAAAAATTAGCCAGTGTGATGATGTGGGCCTGTAGTCCCAGCTACTCGAGAGGCTGAGGCAGGAGGATCTCTTGAACCTGGGAGGTGGAGGTTGCAGTGAGCCGAGATCGCACCACTGCACTCCAGCCTGGGTGACAGAGTACGACTCCATCTAAAAAAAAAAAAAAAAAGAAGACAGACATCTGTGAGCTTTGGTTTCTCTCTTACCCTGTGATGCATTCTATCTTATAAAAATGGATTTCTCTACATTTCCTTAGTGTCATATGACTCTTGCTTTTATATGTGGTTAATTTGAGTTGGTAAACTGTGTTAGAATATGACGCTCTTGAGATTACCACCAGAGTTATGATACTGTCATAGATCAGGGAGTTTTACTGTACTTCACTGACTGCACTGCTAATTAGGGTGACCATATAATTTATCACACAACCAGGGACATTTTAGGGAGTAGAAAGAAATGCTATTAATAATTATACTTGCTTAAATCATATTTAAAAATTTCAAAAGGGATCAAAAACCTAAATGTAAGAACTAAAACTAGAAGACTATTATAAGAAAATATAGGGGTACATTTTCATGAATTTTTGAATTTGGTAAAGGATTTTTAGATATGATACCAAAAATATGAGCAACAAAAGAAAAAATAGATAAACTGAACTTCATCAAAACTAAACAATGTTGTGCCTCAAATGACACCATCAAGAAAGTGAAAAGACAACTCACAGAATGGGAAAGAATATTTTTAAATTATATAACTGAAAGAAACTTGTATCTAGAATATATAAAGATATTATATATTTATTATAACTCAAGAATAAAAAAACAAAAAGTACAATTAGAAAATGGGAGAGAGATTTAAACAGATATTTCTCCAAGGAAGATACATAAAAGGCCAATAAGCACATTTAAAAAATGTTTGACATGATCAATCATTAGGGAAATGCAAATGAAAACCACAATGAGATATCACTTTACACCCAGATGCCCAGAATTAATAAATCAAATAATAAGTATTCATGAGAACATACAGAACTGGAATCCTCATGCAGTACTATTGTGAATGCAAAATGATGCAGCCATAGATACACACAAAAGCTTGTACACAATTGTTTACAGCAGCATTGTTCATAACAGCCAAAATGTAGAAACAACCCAAATGTCAATCAACAGACAAGTGAATAAACAAAATGTGGTATATGTATACAATGGAATATTATTCAGCCATAAAAAGGAATGGTGTGTGGATACATGCCACAACATGGCTAGGTCTTAAAAACCTTATGCTTTGGGAGGCTGAGGCAGGTGGATCACGAGGTCAGGAGATTGAGACCATTCTGGCTAACAAGGTGAAACCCCGTCTCTACTAAAAATACAAAAAATTAGCCAGGCGTGGTGGTGCGCACCTATAGTCCCAGCTACTTGGGAGGCTGAGGCAGGAGAATGGTGTGAACCCAGGAGGCAGAGAGCTTGCAGTGAGCCGAGATCGCGCCACTGCGCTCCAGCCTGGGCAACAAAGCGAGACTCCGTCTCAAAAAAAAAAACAACCCCCAAAACCAAAAAAAAAAAAACCTTATGCTAAGTGAAAGAAGTCAGTCATGAAAGATAAGATACTGTATTAATCCATTTATATGAAAGTCCAGGATAGGAAAATCTATAGATACAGAAAGTAGATCAGTGTTTCCTTAGCATTGAAGGTGTTGTGGGGAGTGTAGACAGGGGAATAAGCAGGTGGTAGGTAAAGGGTACAGGCTTTCTTTTCAAGGTTATGAAAATATTCTAAAACTTACTGTGGTGATGATCACATGTATCTGTGAATATACTAAAAACTACTAAATTGTATGTCATATAAATTATATTTCACTAACTATGTTTAAAAAGAAAAGAAATTATACTGGGGCACGAGGTACAAACTGGAACTTTTTTTTTGCATCCTAGGCAAATTTGGATGCATTTTGACCCACCTCTAGCCTCACCCAGGTGTCTGACCAACTACTTTCCACTCTTCTGGAGAAGGGCTGGTAGTGAGAAAGCCTGACCAGTTCTAATAGCTATGCTGACACTGTTTTGAAAGCACAAGTAAAACAATATATCCTAATGAAGTGGCTAGGAAAATATCTTCAAATGAGAAGAAATCATTTGTAGTCACTTAGTGATACTCCCATGCACAGTAGCCCCTAGGCTCCTTTTAATACACCTATGAGCAGCACTGGCCCACCTAATAGGTAGCTTAGGCATGTGTTTAGAGTACACACAAATCCAGGTTTGGTTTTAATAAACTTTTCAAGAACTTTGCATTTAAAAAACTATAGAAAGAAGCTACTTTCATATCAACATATGTATTATGCATCACTACCTGAAATCCAACAGAACTCAACGTTGATATACTAGGTTTGGAAAGTTTAGTATGACTCTTATGTTAATTACAGTGTTCTCAATGCTGGGACCATCTACCATTCTTAATTCGGCCCTGTAAAGGAAAAGGACAACAATAGTCAAACAACAATGCCGAAGCTTGGCATAGGCACAGACAGAAGCTCACAGCAAGGACCAGTGATAATCAAAGACCAAAACAACATTCCCATTCCCTAGTTTCTCTCAGTGTAAGAATTTGGTATTTTCCAGAGATCTTCAGTGTGTGGGAGCCTCCAGTTAATTAGGATTCAGTGTCCCTACCCCCTCGAAGTCTGATTTAACTTTGCTTATGAAAATAAACATATGTGCCTTTTTTTGTTTTGGACAACTGATTTTGTGGAGTAAAGTTCATACTCGGTCTACTACCTATGTCCATCTCACTATGACTGTAAGTGATATGGTTTAGTTTTGTGTTCCCACCCAAACCTCATCTTGAATTGTATTCCCCAGGTGTTAAGGGAGGAACCTGATGGGAAGTGACTGGATTATGTGGGCTGTCTCCCTATATGATAGTGAGTGAATTCTCATGAGATCCGATGGTTTTATAAATGGTAGTTTTTCCTGTGCTCTCATGCAACTTCTCCTTCCTGCTGCCTTGGGAAGAAGGTGCCTTGTTTCCCCTTCACCTTCCACTGTGATTATAAGTTTCCTGAGGCTACCCAGTCATGCTGAACTGTGAGTCAGTTAAACCTTTTTCCTTTATAAATTACACAGTCTCGGGTAGTTCTTATAGCAATGTGAGAATGGACTAATATAGTAAGCTAAGCCTTTTGGCTTTCTCCACAGTCCAACTGGAGATTAGAATGGAAGATCCCTACCTGTGCTATCTGATCCCTACTTGTTTTAAGATGATTCAAATCAAAAGAATGGATGTGCTCTTTTCCTTTTCTGGTAAATGGAAACGAAATCTGTAAATTCACATTTACAGATTTTACACTTATACAAACTGTATAAGTGAATTCTGTAAGGAATGGAAACATCAAAAAGAACATGCTAACCAGATAACCATTTACATATACAAAAGATAGTTTTTAGTGAGTCCTTTCAGAAGGAAACATAGTTTGGTATTAGAATACACAGCTATCTTTCAATAAAACATGGTTAAAGCAATAGGTATGGTAAAAATTGTTTCTATCACAAAGGTTTTAAATTGGGTTTTAAAATAACCATAATATATACTGAAGAGTCTAGAAGGCAATTATTATTTATCCAACTCTGACATCTCAAAAAAGCATTTCAGCATCTGAACAGGCAGAATAACTTAGAGTATCACATAAATTCCAGCATCATTTATTCAAATCAAATATCCATTTTTAAATCAAGGGCAACTACTTCTTCATAAAAGAACTGTGTAATATATTACCTAGAAATGAGTGTTACATATTTATAACTCTGGCTGGTAAATCCCAGTCATACTATTATTATGCCATTAAACTGGAAATATATAGAGTTGAAAAGAGGAGTGATCATAATAAAAGCACTTTATTCTGCACATAATACCTGAAATTCAATCTAATACAACTTCCAGATATCAGAAGTTTAATGTTTATGGGTTTTATTGAATAATCTCCTTCTTTGACTAAAGTCAATAAAAAGTCATCTCTGAACTTTGCAGTCAAGCTAGCAACCATTACATTAAACTACAAGGTCACAAAGATAAGAGTAAAATTGAAAGATCATCTTCTGATCCCTGCTAATTAATGTTTTAGTGTTTTTCTTCTCAATACCAAGACCAGTTTATTTAAATAATTTCACTATTGAAGTTTGACAAATGTTTTTTGTTAATGCATTTTTTACTTGAATCTTCATTTTGGATGGATTTAAAGTCATTTCAAGGAAAATGATATTATAAAATAATGTTATAAATAAGCTGGAAAGCTCTTTAGGAGACAATTAAAATTTTTTGTGTTAAAATATACATACATAAAATTTGCCATTTTAACCATTTTTAAATGTACAGTGCAATGGCATTAAGTATATTCATATTGTTATACAATCATCCACCACCATTCACCTCTAGAACTTTTTCATTTTCTCAAACTGAAACTCACTCCATTAAATAATATTTCCCCATTCCCTGCTCTCTTCATTGAGAAGAAAATTTAAATAACATGATTTTCAAAACGTATACTCATAAGCTGGAATAACACTCAAGCAGAAATCCTCAAAGGGCTCTAGTATTTCTGTTTTGCACTTTAGAAACAATGATTTAACATAGTCATTTGTTGAAATATTGCTGGCACTAGTGATACAAGCCATTTGTAGACATAATTGTGGATGTTACAGAGCAGTTATATATTTTGGGTTTTTGACTACACAATTATTAAATATGTAAATATTAAAGAATAATTTCTTATATGATTGAATAATTCCTGCTTTCAACAAAAGATGCAGAATATATGTAGGGGGTGTGGCTATAAACAGTACATGACACCCTGACCCACTTGACATGACAACCCTGATCCACTTGAGCAGGGAGTTTTCTTGTGTAATTTCCCTAAAGGTGGCTATACATTTATATGAGTTCATCTATACCTGCATATCACATATCTTTTGTTGGCAATTGATGTCATACATTTGTGAGTAGATGAATACCAGAAATGGTGTACGAACAGGGAAATTCAATAACTGGCAGTAAAAACTAACTTAAGAAATAAATGAGGAAGAAAGAGTTGCTCATAAATTTCATATTGTTATATAATCATCACTACCATTCACCTCGAGAACTTTTGCATTTTCTCAAACTGCGACTCACTCCATTAAATAATAATTCCCCACTCCCTGCTCTCTTCATTGAGGAGGAAATTTAAATAGCATGTTTTTCAAAATATACACACACACACACACACACACACAAATACATACACACCCACAAACAAAACAGGTCTTGCCAAAAAAAAGAAAGTTACCATTTTCATCAAAAAAGCCTCCAAAAAGCACCTTTTCCAAATGACTTTCCCTGAATGGAAGGAAGCATATATCTATCTGTCTTAAATGATCCTTCTCTGTTTGTACTCACTCCTCAAGTTCTGCAGCCCATGACTTCAAAATGTACCCTTACGTTATGAACAAATTGCTGACTGTCCTCACAGATCACATTTATTCTCCTGGATCCACATTCCATTGCTTGTATGGTATGGAATCCTTTCCACCTAACTTTTCCAATGCCTGAGTATATACCATATTCATTCACCTTAGGTTTTACATCCTTATTCTCAAATCCAAACTGCCACATCAATATGCCATGTGCCAGGGACTCCCTGGCCTTGTGTAAATGTTGCTCTCTTTAATGTCATCTTTTGATCTTCAGATTATATATCTTTACCTAAAGAACCTGGAGATGCTCAGAGATGATGGTAGAGAGTACAGTGCTATAGCAAAGAAAGACATGATTCGTCTTTGTGGAACGCTGAACAAATTCAATTTCAAGAATGGTAGAAATGATAAAGCAGAGACAATGTGTCCCAATTTTCAGAGTAAATCATGAATGCCATTTTTACAACAAAGCTCATTCGTATTGGCCGGGCCCGGTGGCTCACGCCTGTAATCCCAGCACTTTGGGAGGCTGAGGCGGGCGGATCACGAGGTCAAGAGATCGAGACCATCCTGGTTAACACGGTGAAACTCTGTCTCTACTAAAAATACATAAAATTAGCCGCACGTGGTAGCACGTGCTTGTCGTCCCAGCTACTTGGGAGGCTGAGGCAAGAGAATCGCTTGAACCAGGAAGGCAGAAGTTGCAGTGAGCCGAGATGGCGCCACTGTACTCCAGCCTGGGCAACAGAGCGAGACTCCATCTCAAAAACCAAACCAAACAAAAACAAAAACAAAACAAAACAAAAACACTCATTGGTATAATCTATATCAGGTTTATTTTTCAGAACTAAAAATCATTACAATACAAACCACTATTAATTTTCTAATATTTTGTTAATATTGATAGAAAATTTTATAGGTCATACACTTTGAAAGTCTCACATGCATGTTAGACATCCTTCCCACCTGGCTTCTGGCAAGAATATCACCCAGTGATGAATACAAAACAATCCACTAAGAATAGCCAGGGAACAGATTCCCTGGAACTATTTTCTTTCTATGCTTCTCATCTTTTTTTCTATACATTCTTCTTAAGATGCAATTTATACGTAAACTCCAGAGTCCTGTTGTATTCTTAGACAATAATAACTAATGACTATTGAGAATTTACAGTGTGCTAGAAACTGTACTACTAGTTTTCTTACATTAAACTGTTCATCTTCACAACAATCCTGTGTAGTAGAAACAATTATTCACATTTAATATACAGTATAAAGAAAGCAAAAAAGATATTAAGAAGCTTACCCAAGTTCACCCAGGCATTATCCAAAATCACTAGAAATGCCAGATCACACTCTTAATCACTAGTTTTAAATGTTAGTATTATTTTTCACACGTAAGTTGCTTTCATTTTTTATTTTACCATTTTTTAAAGATTCTAAAGAAGTGAAGAGCATGCATATTGTTTCTCAGAAATGCCTGGCATTTGTTAGCAATGCCTGAGATTTCTGCCATCTCAGGTGCCTTTGCTGGGTACCTTGGACATTTCAATTCAGTAACTGGCATCTCAACAATGTTTTTAAAGCCAAAATCTGAAAATCCACTGGAAGTCATTCTGTAACACCTAGAAAATAGGTAAATCTCTAGCTCTTCCACATATAAAGGTATCCCCATGGAAAGGAATGGGCACTCATCCAAGTATAAACTGTTTGTTACATCCTCAGCCTCCCAGAGATAAATTCTCAGCTAAGAAATGTGAGTGAAAGCAGACAAATGCCCGTTGTATCTAGCAGTGCCCAAAGAGACCAGATTGCTGCTTCAAGAGACTTTTGACATTTTCATTTTTTAAAAGTGACATTCCTTGAATTAAGATGATTTTCATAATGTATTTCCAAATAAATCATACCCAAATTATTTTAAAATACATGCTAGTGCAAATCTATTAATATAACTCTGTATTTAAAGACTTGAAATTCTGTGACTGCTTAAAATAATTCAATCAAAATAGAAAACAATCAGATTAAGTACTTTATTTCAATTTATAGCTATTAATATTATTAATATAGACACTACAAAATTTGTGGGCAAAAGGCAGGCTTGCTTTATCAATAAATTCATTTAGAGTCATCTGGACTCATTTACTGAAGAGCGATCCAGGTGCTAAACGAGTGCAGTTACAAAATTCAGGAAAATTGTATTACTAGAGCACCATGGTCCAAGACATTTTATGACAAATATCAAAACTAGATTTGGGTATTGTACGTGATATGCTTATCAAATAATGAGACTGGTTCCTGTAAGATACACAAGCACAGACTAGTCTCCTTAGGTTACAGTGACACCACATAAACAAAAACAAAAGTGTTCAAAAACAGTTATTTATGGGACAATTTCCATTAAATATAGTTAAGATGGGTTAAGTATGAGTCTGAAATTAGGCCAATGGGGCAAAAATAAGTAATTGCTTGGTAAATAGAATTTTTATTGCTTTTATGTTTTGAGGGATGGAGACTCTTGGTGTTATCTGTGATTCTGCTCTTTCTCTCACATCCCATGTCTGTACCATAAACAAACATCTTCAAAAGGAATCCACAATTAAGTCATTCACGGTCACTCTCACTGCCACCATCTTGGTTCTGATAACAAAAACTTATGTCTGAATGATTGCAATAGCCTAACTGTTCACCTTCAGCCTCCTTTCAACTCAGTAGCCAAGAAGATTCTGTTAAAAAGAAAGTCATATTATAACCTCAGCTCTTCTTTTTAGCCAGGACAAAGGCCAAAGTTCTAACAATGCTATAGCCATCTGGCTTGCTACCTGCACTCTGACTTCATCTACTCGCTCTCTAGTTCTCTCTGAAGCAGCACCACTAGCCTCTTTGCTCCTTCTCCAGCCTATCTCATATGCACCTGCCTCAAGACCTCAGCACCTACTCTTCTCTCAGCTTAGAATGCACTTCCCCAGAAACTGCATGACTAGCTTCCTCTCTGAAGGAAACAGACTTGCCTTCCCAGCCTGTCTAAACTATCAACCCCACTTTCAACTTACACACACTTCAAAACCCTCTTCCCTACTTTATTTTCTTTCCTTAGTACTCATCGCTCTTTAACATAGTATACATGTCATTTATTTACCTTGTATATTGTCTGTCTCCTCATTAAAATGTCAGGTCCAGGAGCTTTTGTTCACTACTTTCCAATAGCTATAACAGTGTCTGGTATATAGTAGGTGCTCAATCTGCTTTTGTTAAATGGAATGAACTAAAGAATGAGCAAATTCAAACTGTAAACACAGTTTATGTTAAAGGTCATATCTTCTTCCATCCTTCCTTGTTTCTGGTTTCCAAAGACTTACCAAACATTTGTTTCCAAGACTTTGGTGTTGGGTTTACCATCTTTCTCACCATCCACAAAACCATCAGTGATTTCAACATCCACATGGGCAGCCCATTTGGTATTCTCAGGTTCTTTATTGAAGAAAAATTTGAGGAATTTCAGAGACTCAACTTCATCTCACCTATCTGTTCTCAAGATCACCCAGGGCTGTGGTGACCCCTAGAAACTTTTGCTCTTTTCTCTTTTACCTCATCTTCCTATTCTTTTCCTTAGACACTATGCATGTTCTTTGACCTCAGTAAGAGAAATGAAGAAGACGAAACAGACCAAGGGTTTGTCTATAACAGATTAGAGAGCAAATGTCTTAAGCTTTGCCAATCTATTGTTGCAACTACTCAATTCTGCCATTCTAGTGCAAAAGCAGCCACAGAGGATGAATGATGAATACTAAACCAATAGGCAAATCTGTTCCAATAAAGTTGGTGTACATACATAAGCAGTGGGTTGAGTTTGGCACATAGGACATAGTTTGGTGACCCCTGAAATAGATCATGTTCTTCCCTCTCTCTGTCCCCTTTCTCCTTATCTATTGATTCTTAATCCTCCTTTTAGTCCCTGCCTCCAGCATTCTTTCATTGTATAGCAGATGCTCCTGAAAGCAATAGATTAACCCTAAGAATGGCCCTATGATATAAAAAAGAATGTGTATTTGTAATTCCAAGCAAAGAAATCTGGAAGTGGCCAACCCAGAGATTCATTTCTTATTTATGGGGAACACCATACCTCAGTTGATCCCATGGAATTCAGTCTGTACAAGGGATAAAGGCCCCTTTTTGGGTTAAATGAAGGTTGCCAGGTAAAGGTTTTGCTAGGGAGAGAATGCTAAGTGAAAATGCCATATAAACTGCATGGTTTTTTTTTGTTTGTTTGTTTGTTTGTTTTTTAACAAGCGGTAGCACTTTTCCTACCCAGCTCACTGCCACTGGAGTGCCCTGTATGTAAGTCCCCTCAATAAACACTGGATCCTCTTGACCATGGTGCCATCCTTATTTGAAGTCAATAGGGGTTTGGCATAACAATTGGCACGACAACTAGGACGTCACAGAAAATCCCATGAGCATCAAGATGATGAGATTGGGGAAGGGGAAATCCATGGGAGAAATCCTGGGTTGGCCATCCATGTCTACGTAGGGCCCTGTCTCTGTCCTCTTTGCATCCATCAAGGACAACAACCACTGTCCGTGATAGATGGTTCCCACCGCATGAGTACAGGGATGCCCTGAAAACACCGAAGATTCAGAAAGAGCTGTTACAGGGGTTGAAACTGACTGAGCAAGGGTCAGATGCCTGAGCAGTGGCAACTGCGGTTCACCGGCTGTTTTTGACTACACTCTGAGCAGCCACTGAGGCTGAGCTTGCAGCATAGGTGGGGGTTTGTCAGTTACGAGATGAGCTATGACTAGAAAGAGATGCCAGATTAGCTCAGGCGGAAACATCAGAGACCTTACTGTCTCACCTATGGACACAGGATGACAAAATGGAGAGCCTGGCTTGCTGGGTAGCCTGTTTGAAGGGTTGCTGACCCCCACACCAATGAGTTAGGGCTATTATGACTAAATCATCCTGGGACCACAAGACCCCTGGGATCGCCATTGAGTGCTATCAGTGGGGCGAAGAGTGAGGGAGGAGATGAGCCAATAAAGGTTCCTGTCCTCTCTGCACATCCAGTAGTCACTATCAAGATAAAAGCTGATCAACTGCACTCACAGGGGGTAACTCCATAAGACTTGTCCCCATCTAAAAGATGGCAGCACACTACAATGCAGTACTGCATGGCTATGGAATTAGTGGAGTTGGGAAATAGGTTCAGGCAGAAGGGAAGAGAGTTTATGGTGGTGGCTTCTCCATCTATGCGACATGGCAGAAGAGAGTATTCTACTCTCCAGACTCAAGATGAGTTAAAATGGCATCCATCACAAACCACCTGACCCTGAGGAAGCACCTCTAGGATGCCAATAATGAGGACTGGCCATCCCCTTCTTAGCTGAATGGTTGTGGGCTGCAAGGAAGCTTGGCCAAATGAGGGCAACATCCTCATGTCTCCTTTGCAATTACAGACTATGGAGGAACTGCAGGACATCCTCCAAGAATTAGAGATGAAGCATGCTATCTATGCTGGGTATTACCAAGGTCCACTGAGCTTTTCACTGCCAGCATGAAAGACACTTAGTTGGCACCCAACCAATGGTATAGTTCATCAGTGTCTATCCTAAGTCCCCTGGTAGGACAGCCACTGTCTTGGGCAGCCCAAGCAGCCCCCAACTTAGGGGAAATGGAGAAATTATACATAGGCACATGGTACATGCTGCCAGGAAGAAAGACAAAGGAGCCAAAGGAAAGGAGACAGCTAAGGGACCCACCAGGGTGGTCTGGCAACAAATGTGATATGACCTGGTAGTGGCAGGGACACCTGCTGAGAAAATAGATAAACAGCCTAATGCTGTTCTGGTCAGACTGGGGCAGAAGCTCAAGCCAGAACAGTGGATCACTAAGGAGCCTCAAGTTCAGCCCACTACCCCTTCTGCAGAGGAATAGCAGGCACCAAGCTCATTAGACTAGGACGAAGGCCAAGGCTCCAGAATCTTGATAAGAGCAGTGGTGGCCAGGGTGTCCAGGGACCAGAGACCACAGGTGGAACTAGCTACATACTGGTCACCTAAGAACAGGCAGATTGTGCATGTCCTACTGAATACTGAAGCTGATATGGTTTGGCTGTGTGTCCCCACCCAAATCTCATCTCAAACTGTAACCCCCATAATCCCCACATGTCAAGTGAGGAACCTGGTCGGAGGTGACTGGATCACAGGGGTAGTTTCCCCCATGCTGTTCTCTTGATAGTGAGTGAGTGGCAATTCCTCCTTCACATGCTCTCCTCTCTCCTGCTGCCTTGTGAAGAAAGTACTTGCTTCTTCTTTGTCTTCCACCATGATTTTAAGTTTCCAGAGGCCTCCCCAGCCATGTGGAACTGTGAGTCAATTAAACCTGTTTCCTTTATAAATTACCCAGTCTCAGTTAGTATCTTTATAGCAAGCAATGTGAAAACAGACTAATACAAGAGCCGAATGAATGCACTCTCACACATGGTGACATTCATCATCGGTTCCAAGGGCCTATAACAGCAATAGGTGGTTAGGGAGGGTAGCCATGATTAACAGGTTCAACTAGCATTATAAGTGAGAAGACTGCTACCAAAACTCTATTTAGTATACATGGCTCCCATCTTGGAATACCTCTTGGGAATCGATAACTTATCAAGCCTGACCCACTAAACAATGGGCCTGGGAATTCGACTGAGAGTTAGGATGGTGAAGCTTGGGATCAGAGAAATGTGAAATAGACACTGGTACAGCTGCTAGTCCCATGGTGAAGAGTGGCACTGAAACAATACCAATACTCACTGCCAGGCACGTGAGGGGGCATGATGGAATTACAAGGATTGTTAAGAATTTAGGCATTATAGGGCCAGCACATACCCCACACAAAACAGCCCTGTATGGCCCCTGTGGAAGCCTGATGGCACGTGAAGAACAACAGTAGATTATAGGGAATTAAATAAGGTGGTCTCTCCAATGTATGCAGCTGTTTTCAGTATTGCCTCCCTTCTGATGATAAGAGAGGCATTTGGCACATACTATTTTGCTGTAGATTTAGCCAGTGCCTTCTTCAGCATCCCCCTTGCCCCAGAGAGTGAAAACCAATTTGCATTCACCTGGGAAGGAGGACAATGAAACTTTATCATCTTGCCCCAGGAATATTACATAGTCCCCCACCATCTGTCTTAGCCTAGTGGCCACAGATCTCAGTGGATGAACCAACCTGAGTAGGTTTGTGTTTCCATTACACTGATGATATCATGCTAACTTCTGAGTCTTTTTTCAGCTTCCAAACTGCAGTTCCCACCTTGCTGTCTCACTTGGTCAGTGAGACTAATGTTGTTCTGTCTGCCATTATGGATAAGGTATAGGCCTTCTTTAAGGGACTCACCATGTGGCCACTGCAATAGGAAGCTCAGGATTGTAGAACTGAATGGTAGCAGGGCACCCCCTTTGAGGTGCTGACACATGGAAGGACATTCCCCATCATATTCAGGGCATGCATATAACGATCTACCATGAGGATGCCCACACTGTGTATACACCACCTGGAAATCAACAGGCAGACAAGCTAGCCTGCATATGTCTTCTCAAGGAAGTCCCCACAGATGTGGCCCGTTGGCTACATAAGATAACACTGGGGACAATGTACCCTTTGAACCATAGTGAAGAACTGGGGCCTGCTACTACTAAATAAACACATAGTACGTGTCTGACAGCAATGTCCTACTTGTGCACAGGAATGCCTCCAGGCCCTTGCCACGTGGTAGGCACAGATTGCTTGGGGACAGAGCCCAGTGCAACAGTGGCGGGGAGACTACCTGGAACCTTTGCCTCTACCTGATCGGTATGCCTTGACTTGCGTGGACACCTGCACAGGGCTACTGCAGGCATATCCCAGCAAGTATGCCACACAGAAAAGTACCACAGTAGGACTAGTGCGGCTGTATGTGACCTATGGCATCCCCACAGATTTCGACAGTAATCAGGGCTTGCACTTGACAAGTGCAGGAATGGAAGGAGGCCCTGGATATTCACTGATGTTTCCACCTGCCAGACAATCCTACAGCAGCCAGGCTGATTGAATGGATGAATGGACTGTTGATGCAACGACTCCGGAGGAGATGTGTTCTCTGGCTCTGTGGACATGCCACTTACCAGCAGCTACTTGTACCCTGGATGAACACGTATGTCTCATCACCCCAGCACTTACACTCTCCTGACACAAGGACTATATACCACCAATGGGATCCAGGTAGACAGTGTGAGGGACAGTATACCTTTGCCCAACCTGGGACTCAAGGAAACTTCTATTGCCCTTGCCACAGGACTACCTACCCGGGAACACAGCATTACATGGCCCTGGAAATAGCAAATCATTCCCCAATCGTTTGATATTTCCACTCCACGGAGGAAGGGCCTAGAACAGAATATACAGATTGCATCTATTTTACATCCGACTCCCCCTCGTACTTTTAAAATAATGAATGCTAGCTTTCCCTTGTGCAAGAGGACTGTCATCCTCCTATTACGGAACATTTTAATACCTCCATTGTCTTACTCTGTCCTCCTGCCATGTGCTGCAGAGGTGGGGCCAGTCCATTTGGTATTGTAATGCAGGCACCAGGCTACTACCAGGGGTGGTGGTCTCAAAATGACAGAACTTCTTGTGACTTGTTAAATGGCCATAACTTGCCCTTTCTTGTACCCACTAAACGTCTTCCCTTCCACCCATAGACGGTGTGGTGTGCACAAACCTCTTCACTGACTGAGCAAAAGTGCCGGTCTCTCCCTAGAACAAACAGACTGTTGTGTCTGCAGAGAGCTGCCCCTCTCTTCCACCACAGGCCTGCTCCAAGCAGCTCACCTGAGCACCTGGAGCCACTTCTGTACTTGGTATAATGACGCTCATCCATTTCCCTTTAGTGACAATTGCACCTCATGTAGTGAGTTTCCCACCATCAACAAGATGAGACAACATATTTTCCTCCTAGTATGGAAGCAAGTTAATGTTACCCCCACTGTGGGGTAGGCTGTACATGATAGGATAGGGTGGATAATGGCAGAGCAGATACAGGTAGTGGGTTGTGCACCATTCTTAGCAAAATCGCATGGCCCTGGACAGCTTAACTGCTGCCCAGATGGAACCTGAGCATTAATTAAAACCAAATGTGATGTATCTATCACTGATTTACTCTCACAATGTAACCCAAGCCATGCAGGCCCTAGGTATACGTATTCCTGCTATAGAATCTCTGTCTTACACCCCTATAACCATGTGGTTTAATCAATTCCCCAACACTTGGCAAAACTTTCTAAGACTGTTATTATATATGTTTTTTTTTTTTTTTTCTGTTGTAGTTTGTACTGCTGCTGCAGTGTCTGACTGCATTGCTTCTCTTTATATACCTGGCCCCAGGGAAATAGTGGAAGAATGACATGATAAGAATGTGAGGTCCATTTGAGGGTATGCTGGGGTGGAATGTATGGCAGATGTACCTGATAGCAAGAGTTTAACTTAAGCATATGCTGAGAATGACTCTATGGTATAAAAAGAATGTGTGTTCAGAATCCAAGCTAAAGAATCTGGGAGTGGCCAACCCAGAGATTCATTCCATATTTATCAGGAACATCTGAATCCCGGCCCATCCCATGGAACGCAGGCTATAGAGGGAATCAAGGTCCTTTATTTGGGTTAAATGAAAGTTGCCAGGTAGAGGCTGCTAGGGGGAGGATGCTCAGTGAAAATGGTATATAAATTGCATTTTTAAAAATAAGTGGTAGCAGTTATGTTCCCCACTACAAAAATGCCATATAAACTGCATTTTTTTAAATGAGCAGTGGCAGTTCTGTTCAGTCTACTGCAAAAATGCTATATAAACTGCATGGGTTTTTTTTGTTTGTTTGTTTGTTTTGCAAGTGGTAGCAGTTCTGTTCAGCCTACTTCCACTGGACTGCCATGTATGTAAGTCCCCTTGATAAACTCTATGTTTTGGTTGCTGGTTCTTGGTCCCTTCTTTGGCCTCTCAAACATGATGCCATCCCTATTGAAGTCAATAGGGGCCTGGCATGACACTCATCAACATGGATAACTCTAGTGATACACTATCTTTGGCCAACATTCACAGAAAAAATTATATCTTACACTAATTCAACTATTACATTCTCTACTTCTGGGTTGCTAAGTTTTGTTGGAGAAAATTATTCTTTCTCCCACTGATAATACTATCATTTCTAGTCTCCAATCCCCAATCTTCAACATTTCATAGTAAACTTTCTACATTTTCTTAATCCATGTTCTCTTCAATACTCCCTGGTAGCAACTTCAAACCATTTCCACTTTTCTCAAGAATTCTACCCTACTACTAGCCTCCTTGTTCATACACAAAACAGAATATGTTAAAACTCCCTAAACATCCTAAAGTGAGTAGCACTATCCACAACCAGTTACGTAAGCCTGAAACACAGACACCATCCTTAATATCTCCTCTTTTCACCATGCCTCTCATCTTCTGCTTCACTATGCTCTTTTGCTTTTGTTTCTCTAATCTGTCTTGAATTTGTCCCTTTCCATTTCCACCACCACTAGTGCAGTTTCATCCAGGTACTCACTGCTCAGAGTGAGATCTCAGGACAAGAATCGCCAGCATCACTGAGGGCTTGTTAGAAAGGCAGATTCTCAGGCTTTGTATCTAATGTACTAAATCAGAATTTGCACTTTAACAAGACCCCCATATGCTTTATAGGAACACTAAAGTTTGAGAAGCATCTCTCCTAATAATCTCCTAACTTTTCTTGCCCTTCCTTCAATCCATTGTGTAGACAGTCCTCAACTTATAATGGCTTGACTTATTAACACAACATTTAGACTTTATAATGGTGTAAAGTGAATCATATTCAATAAAAGTCATACTTCAAATTTTGACTTTTGATCTTTTTCTGGACTAGTAACATGCAGCACTATACCCTCTCGCGAGACTGGGCAACAGCAGTGAGCCACAGCATACTGTCAACCATGTGATCAGGAGGGTAAACAACCCACACTCCACAGTGGACTGTGTCACCAGATTTTACCCAACTGTAGGCTAATAAAAGTGTTCTGAGCATATTTAAGGTAGGCTAGGCTAAGCTCTGATGTTCAGTAAGTTAGGTGTATTAAATGCACTTTCAACTTATAATATTTTCAACTAAAGATGGGTTTATGGGGACACAATCTCATCCTACATCAAGCAGCATTTATATTTTCAAGAGTGGAAAATAGGATAAATGCATTGGATGAAATAGAATTAGTTCTTACCTATATTTACCTCTCCTACGTCATTTCTGACTCCTGTTCCTCTCTCTTTCGGCTCCAGTCACGATGGCCTTCTTTAGTTCTTCAAATACATCATCACACTTTCTCCTTTTGCTTAGAATGCTCATTTCTTTTTTCAACTAGTTAACTCCTATTTAATCTTCAATCTCAGCTAATTTCCTCTCTGACCACTATAACTATTCCCTCCCCCCGTAATCTAGACTCATTCTCCCTGCTATTTATTCTCATTTTTCCCTAGGTGCTTCATTCACAGTACCTATCACATAATTGCATGATTATTTTTTATTAATATTGGTTGCACCCATTTCACTGTAAGCTCCATCAGGGCAAGGTCCAAATCTGCTTTACTTACCATGTATCTCCAGTGCCTAACATAAGGCTTGGCACAAAATAGGTTCTCAATATTAATGATTGGCTGAATAAATGCATGTTATAAAAGAAATGCCTCTGGCTGGCTAAGGAATGGGATTAGATGAATCCTAAGTGTTATCTAAAACACTGAGCTGTGTGTTTCTTGCTTAACTCATACATCTTTATATTGGTCCACTCACAGTGTAATAATTTTCTTGTAATTTCAGTCCCCTATTTTTGTCCTATAAAAGGTTAGGACACACTAATTTTCTTAATAATCTAGCCTCCAGAATAGATATCATAAAATAATATTCCTTGATAAATACTTACCACGCCAGGAAAGGTTCTAAGCAAAATGGGTACAGTGGTAAACATATGAACGTTGGAAATTCAAGCAAAATGCCAAGTCAGTTTACTCCGCCCTGCAGAGAGCCATGCCCAGTTAGACAAACCTATGAAGAACCGAGCTACTTAGAAAGTCTAAAGCATAGGAGGAAGAATAGGAAGGACCATGGAAGAAGTAAGGGGCAGGAATAATACTACTACAAATAATAACAGTAACAATGACCATAGTTAATATTTATTGAATACATGTGCCAACCTCTGTTATTACAGCAACATTATCTCAGTTAATTCCATGACACCTTCATAAGCAAGAACTATTGTTATTCCCATTTCATATACACGGCAACTGAGGCAAAGAGCTCTTAAGTTACTTACCGAAGAATATCCAATAAGTAGGTGGTAGAGTTAGGATTTAAACCCAGCAGTCAGCTATATTTTCCACCATGCAATGCCCACTTAACAAAGGAGACAGTTTAGGAAAGGCAGATTCGGGCAAGTGTTGTATTATACAATAAAAAGGCTGTGGGATCAAAAGTTATGGCTGTTAAAAGGGTTAGGGTAACAGCCAGAAGTATCACCCTTAGGAAGGTTAAAATTTAGGACAACATCTATGATCCTTCCCAAACCTTAAACATTCATGCTTTTAAAAAGAATTTCCTGGCCGGGTGTGGTGGCTCACGCCTATAAGCCCAGCACTTTGGGAGGGAGAGGCGGACGGATCACCTGTGGTCAGGAGTTCGAGACCAACCTGGTCAACATGGTGAAAACCTATCTCTACTAAAACAAACAAAAAATCAGCCAGGTGTGGTGGCACATGCCTGTAATCCTGGCTACTCAGGAGGCTGAGGCACAAGAATCATTTGAGCCCGGGAGGCAGAGGTTGCTGTGCGCTGAGCAGCACCACTGCACTCCAGTCTGGGTAACAAAGCGAGATTCTGTCTCAAAAAAAAAAAAGAGTTTCCTGAATGTAGAACTGTTCTAATGCTGGCAGTTTTATCTCCTATATCTGTCAAAAAATTTCCTGTTTATACCTACCTCCAAACCATGCACATCACATCCAAGTCATCCATTACTGCTGACAAAATTAAACACATATATACACATGCAAGCCATTAAGACAAATAATCTCACTCACTCACAAATAACCTAATTCTAACTCTCAGGAGAATAAGGATAACTTTTATGTGATAATAGCTCATGCCAAATCCTGTACCTCTTGGTACCACTTGAACCCTCCCCTAAACTGGCCACATCCCCCCATTGTAGGTGATGACTTCCAAATTCATATCTCACTTGGAACCACTGATAATCCCAGAATCCACACCCCACCTCTGACTTCCTAACTTCCAGATGTTTGCTCTTTAAATATGTAACATGTCATATACAGAGTAAACAACCACAAACCACAGATTTCTTCACAATCATAAGATTTAGAAGTGTGTTTGCATGAGGATTGTAGGTAACTCCAGAAAAAGGGATTTACTGAGAAAGCACTGGGACCAAAAATCACATGTACAGCTGGTTCCATGAGTTAAGAATGTATGCTAATGGATACCCCATACCTAGAACTTTATAATCAGTTCAGAGTCTACTGCAGTCAACGTGTAATAAAATCTAGGACATATGAACACAATTTCTTTGCCCTGTGTGATAAAATATTAAATTAAGGTTGATATATGCAAAATGCCCTTTTACTTTATGATTGGTAAATTAATATTTACCCATTACAAAATAATGATAAATACCCATCAAAAATAAATATTAAATATTAAACTATTAAATAATGTTAAATAAATATTAAGTTTTACTTTATGATGAGTAAATGATGACTATTCATTATTTACCCATCATAAAGTAATGATAAATACCCATCATAAATAAATATATATTATTAAATTTTGCTTTTATTCTTGATTTCATTAAAAATGAGGGAGTGGTATGCCCATTTAAATAATTTATGCCTGTATTTTGTCTGCTTTTCAATATCGTTGAATTCCATGGCCCATAATAGCTACATAATGCAATGCAAGGCATAATAAGGACCACCTCAAACATTTTGTCTAACACCCCATCAATCCTAACAAACACATGATTTTGTTAAGTTCGATGGGTTCTGTTCATCTTGCTTTTGAGGGGTTGCATTTGGAGACATCAGTCACTATTTTTTTTATGCTTACCAAATTCATCTAAAGAACTGTGCCAGTCAATGCTCTAGTGACAAACACACCCAGAGAAAAGGTTTAAGTGAGAGGAGAGTCATCGTGAAATTCTCATTTTGGCTTAAATAATGGTTTTCATAATAGAGTAGGTCATATTTTTTCATTCTTAAAATCCCAGTTGTGAAGAAATATGTCTTCAATAAATCTCACATGCTTATAAAACTATGTGTAATCCCTGATCTATTTTCCATTTTATGTTGCAGTTCTAGTACAGGGTAATCTAGACAGTTTCCGTATTTTCTTGGGAAAATGCTTTAGAGGCACTAAAAAAATCCTGAGTTAGATTACGTTCAGCACATAAAAATGTTGCATATAAATTATGTATCTGCTTTACTTAAAACTTGTGTAGCAAACAGTATATTCCAAAGATATCTTGTCCCTCTTATTCCACAGTCTCTTTTAGAACCTTTAATTCATAAGGTAGTCTAATTCCTCTCCTTTATATTCTGGGTGAATTGGCAAGTTGCTTTTAACCAACAGAATGTGGTAAAAGTGGCAGTAAATGTCTTTCTGAGGGTAGGTGATTAAAGGTGATGAAGCTGAGATATAAGCTGAAACACGTTGGCTTGGACCCCTGAGCCACCGTATCAACAATCAGATTCTCCTAAGGCCACCAGGCAGTAAGGAAGGTCACACTAGCCTGTTTGAAGAGATCACATAGCTGAGACGACCTGAGCAAAGACAGACAGATGCCCAGCTTGTTTCCAGCTGTTCTAGCACCAGCTACTGCCTACCTGTAACCATATGTCAGCCTCTGAGTCTGAACTGCCCAGCTGAATTTTTCTTGAATTACTGACCCACAGATACTCTGAGATATAATTAAATGACTGCTGTGCATTAAGCTACAAAGTTTTGAGGTACTCTGTTATGCATCAATGGTAATTGAGAAAAAACTGTTTAAATTTTTAGGCCCTCAAAATGAATATTCAAAAAAACTAGGCCAAAAGTAGAAGTGTTCATATAAAACAAGAAATAAAAAATTATTTCCAAGTGACTGCTTATTTTCTCATAGCAAGAAAGTTTCCATTTTTGGCTTCCATGAACGTGAACAAAGTCAAACAAATATATACATTCTAAAGTTTAAACTTTTGAGGAGATAAACACCAATTTTCTTTAGATTTTATGTAAATATTTTCCCCTTCCTAATGGCACCACTTCTACCTTGTTCTGCCAAGATAGACTGATAGATGGAGTGAGGGAGGGAGGGAGGGACAGACAGAAAGAGAACAAGAAAGTGTGGCTGGACACAGTGGCTCATACCTATAATCCTAACATTTTTGGAATGCCAAGGTGGGAGGATTACTTGAGCCCCGTAGTTTGAGACTAGTCTGGGCAACATAGTGAGACCCTATTTCTACAAATTATTTTTTAGAAGCTAGCCAGGCTTGGTGGTACACTACTGTAGTCCTAGCTATTGAGAAGTGGAGGATCAACTGAGCCCAGGAGCTTGAGGCTGCAGTGAGCCATCGTCATGCCATGGCCCTCCTGCCTGGGTGACAGAGTGAGACCCTGTCTCAAACAAATAAATAAACAAAACCTTCTCATGATAGTTCCAACTCTTGCTGAGTTGTTTCCTACCTCTCATTATACTTACAAAAACAATTATGAGGATGAGGAAAGGGAAAAGCATAGGACATCATATACAATTTGTTATTACATTGTATGTAATTATTTGTTATTACCTGTTATTTGTTATTAGCTGTTATTACTTGCATAAATGTATTGGAATCCTTGAAAGTGACTTTTCCTTATAGAAATTAATATTGTCATCTGAAGATATTTTTGCTACTAAATTTCTTGGCAAACAGGTTTCTCATTAGGTAGCTTAATGTTTATGCTATGCTGAGCCAGTGACATTCATAATATCTCATTTAGTAAATCCTGAATTAATGAAACTTCATTATTCTACCAACATTTTAAAAAGAATATGATATGAAGCATCAGTATTTCTTAAGAATAATCTTTACTATTACAAAGGATATTGTTCTTTAATGTAGAAAGCATTTATCTAAGATTTTATTTATCCACACGCATGTTGACACATCAATAATGAGAATTTTAGCTTCACTTGTTTTAAATACTGGGTCCTAAACTAGTTCAACCATTGTGGAAGACAGTGTGGCGATTCATCAAGGATCTAGAACTAGAAATATCATTTGACCCAGACATCCCATTACTGGGTATATACCCAAAGGATTATAAATCATGCTGCTATAAAGACACATGCACACGTATGTTTATTGTGACACTATTCACAATAGCAAAGACTTGGAACCAACCCAAATGTCCATCAATGATGGACTGGATTAAGAAAATGTGGCACATATATGCCATGGAATACTATGCAGCCATAAAAAGGATGAGTTCATGTCCTTTGTAGGGACATGGATGAAGCTGGAAACCATCATTCTCAGCAAACTATCAAGAACAGAAAACCAAACACTGCATGCTCTCACTCATAGGTGGGAATTGAACAATGAGAACACTTGGACACAGGAAGGGGAACATCACACACCTCGGCCTGTCGTGGGAAGGGGAGGGGAGAAGGATAGCATTAGGAGATATACCTAATGTATATGATGAGTTAATGGGTGCAGCACACCAACATGGCACATGCATACATATGTAACAAACCTGCACGTTGTGCACATGTACCCTAGAACTTAAGTATAATAAAAAA
>NW_012115422.1:6627766-6696158 GCF_000951035.1 Colobus angolensis palliatus
TAATAATTAACCTGATCTTCCTCAGGAATCCTCCTCACAAGCCAGCTTATCATGAACTGCCAGGAACTTCTGCATGTCTTGCCCTCCTAACCATACCATGCCACCATTTTCAGTCTCCTAAGTTTCTATATTTTGCCCATGGACAACCTAGTCTACTAAGTCTCCTCTTCCTGCCTCCACCCATGAGCCCATCCGAGGTTTCAAAGGACATCCAGGGTAAACATTCATTGTTTTATGGCCTTCCTATTAACCTATTTAAGATGACCATTCCTATTGCATAAGCCGACCAAGCTGGAGAGGAGGCAATCACAATACCTGTGAAGCCTTCGCCACCTTTGACTTAACCTGTCTCTTGCAGTGCTCACTGCACCCAGGTGAAAGGTGTAGTTTCTCCACCTCCTCTTTCATTATATATCCATTATAAATACATCATGCTCCCTCTTTATAAGGTGACACTTTGCACTGTGTTTTCCCCAGAGGCTATAATGACAGATGAAGGACAAGGAAATACTAGCTTACTAACATCTGAGCTTCAAGAAGGGATGACCAAAACTATAGGTAAATATACGGGCTGCATTGCCCACTTGGTATGACCAGCAGTAGTTTGGGTTCAGACTAACCCAAGATTTTCATACAGGAAATGACAGATTTTAACTGCCACCAGGTTTGCTGAGAAAGATACAGCAATGGGAACAGCATGTTAACATGATAGCATCAAATACGTCTTCAATAGATGTTCTTGCAGCAGCCTAGCTATTGCTTTCCTGATCCTAAAAAAATATGCTCAACTGAGTTTTAAGAAATGAGATCTCACAAATGCATGCAGGCTACTCTGACATAAGGAAGCTTCATACACGAAGGGGATCATATCTTCTAATTACCTGTGAATGTGTTTTCCAAGTCCCTCCAAGGTATGCACTCAGTTAAGAGGGAACCATCCAAGGAAGCTAAGGTTATATTTTCTTCAACAGATTTTCATATATTTGTAATCAGATGAGCTCCCAGGTCTGTTTATTAATTAACAGTTCTCTTAGTCCAAATCAGGAGTTGTTTTCACAGTAAACAATATTGAACAGAGCTAATGTTCCACATTTATCTCAAATAAGTATGTTCCTAAGGAAACAACATTGGGAGAGGGTAAAGCGAAGGTCATCACATGCAAAACAGATTTAGGCTCGATAATGCTTTCTCTCAAAGGGTAAATCCAAAAACATATCAAAAATTTAAAATAGTGATAATAATGCCTTATTTTGGGGAGAAATAGACTGAAATTAAAACATCTGGAGTAACCACCAAAAGAATACATTTAGAATAAAAACTTCCAAACATGTAGAAAGCCAAAATGAAATTTTAAGAACAGACAAAGGGTATTCCATCCAAAAGCACAACAAAGGAGGAGAGGAAAGGAGAGCAGGGGAGAGGGGAAAGAAAGAGGGGAGGGGAAAGGAAAGGAGAGCAGGGGAGAGGGGAGGGGAGAGGAAAGGAGAGCAGGGAAGAGGGGAGAGAAGGAGGGGAGGGGAAGAGGAGGGGAAGGGATGGGAGGGGAGGAAAGGGGAGGAGAGGAACAGAGGAAAGAAGGGAAAGAGAAAACACATAAGATTGTAGAAGAGAAATCCAACCGCATCAATTATCTCTATAAGTATAAATGGACTCAACTGTTTGGATTCAATTCAAAATAAATATTAGGTTAAATATAAAAGATAAAAACATAACAAAATTATATGTTCTTTATAAGAAATATAAAAGAAAATACTAAAGAACCTTTAAGTAGTTTCATTATTATTATTACAGAGAGAGTCTTGCTCTGACACGCAGGCTGGAATGCAGTGGTGTAATCATACTTACTATAACCTTGAATTCCTGGGCTCAAGTGATCCTCCTGCCTCAGCCTCCCAAGTAGCTGTTACTACAGTTGTGTGCCACCATGCCTGGCTATTTTTTTTTTTTTTTTTTCGTAGAGACAGGATCCTGCTATGTTGCCCAAGCTTATCTCAAACACCAGCCTTAAGTGATGCCCCCACTTCAGCCTCCCAAAGCACTGGGACTACAGAAACGAGCCACTATGCCCAGCCCCTTGAAGTAAATATGTTAATGTCAGACAAAATAGACTTTAAGGCCAAAGAATAGCTACAGATGAAAAGGTAAGTAATGATAAAGTTTCAATACATTACAAAGGAATACACAAATGAACAATGTTAGCAATACAAAGAAACACACAGAGATGTTTCAAAATTTTAAACTGGTTTTTAAGTGCTATAATTAATAAATTTATAACACAATGTGGAAAGCATAAATGCAACGAAAACATTCTTAGAAAAATAAAACTTAACCAAAATTGACTCAAGTAGAACTAGAAAACCCAAATCATTTATGTAAGATTGGTTATAAATGTGAGTTTTTCTAACCTTTTAAGGAATAAATTCAATCTCACAAATTTTCATCTAAAGAATGAAAATGGAAGACATATTTCTTAACTTATTTATCAGGCTATTATATACTATAACAAAACCATATTAGCAAAATACAAGAAGTTATTTCATTCTTCCTCATGATAACAGGTTGAACAAAATCATCAGCACACTGAATTCAGTAATGGATTAAAAATTAAATATTGTAAACTAGGTGAATTTACCTGGAAATCACAACTGCTTTAATTAGAAAAGCAATAAATGTAATTCACTACATACACATATAAATGTAAAACCATACAATTATTTCAATAGAGAAAAAGTATTTAATAAAATGCAGTATTATTTATAACAAAAATTGTTAGCATACTACTAATATAAGAAAATTTCATAATATTTATAGGACAGCTATTAAAAAATTCTCATACCTATTGATGAAACTTGAAAGTATTCCCTATAAAATAAGGAATAAAGGCAATAATGCATACTTTGACCATTTCCATTTAAGCTGCTGAAGGTTGTGGCCAGTGGAATAAGACAGAAACAAACAAACAGAAAACAATACAAGGTCTAAGAAATATACAAGATGAAACAAAGACACTTAACATTTGTAGATTATGTGATTTATATTTATATACAATATAAAATAATATAAAGATAAATATTAGTGTTGGACAATTTAACAAGATGAATACAAATAAACATACAAAGTCAATTGCCTTTATATGTATTAACAACGATCAATTAGCAAACATATGCTATAAAAAGATATCACTTAAAATAGCAGCAGAGCAAGTAAAATACCTAGAAGTATATATAGCGAGATGTGTGAGCCATTTTTGAAGAAAGTTATAAAACATATATGAAGATTTTAAAGAAGACATAAATTTATGGAGAGGTAAACCATGCACTTAGATAAAAAGACTCAACATTTGCATGAAAAAGCAAATGGCCAAGATAAATATCAATCCTAAAGAAGAAAAACAATGTGTAGTGCTTTGGTCAGTCAGCTGTGAAGAATTTTTATACATTCACAGTTATTAACATATTATGACATTGGTGTAGAGACAATTCAATGGAACGGAATAGAGTATAAAAAGAAACTTGCACATACACAGAAACTTGATTTTTGGCACAGTGAATACTGAAAGCCAGAGGGGAAGAAGAAACTATTCACTAAATGACTCTGGAACAACTGGTTGTCTATATAGAAGAAAGAAAAATGCATACAATTGACTGTATAAAAACAGTTGCTGGTAAATTCAAGATTTAAAGCTAAATTAGAGCAATTATAGATTAATATATTTGGGATCTGTATAATCTCGAGGTAGAGAAACACTTCTTAAATGGAATATTAAAAAGCACAATTCATAAAAGCAATAAAAATACTTGATTATGTTAAAATTAAAGATTAATTTTACCAAGATTCACCAAAAAGAATAAAAACTCAAGCCATTCCATGTGAGAATTTATCTGCAACATAGAAAACTGAAAAAGAATTAGCTAGCTCTACTATATAACTACAACAAATGAATTTTTTTAAATTAGTGATTTTATTAAAATGGCCACATGATATGAATAGGAATTTAACCAAAGAAGAAACACAAATGGCCAATAAACATGAAAAGATGCTCAGCCTCATTAGTTACCAGGGATACGCAAATTAAATCCCCAATGAGATAGCATTTCACAACCACCAGATTGTCAACGATTTTAAAAAGTCAGACAGTCTGAAGTGTTGCAGAGGATGTGACACAAAAGAATGATCATCTGCTGCTGGTCAGAGTGTAAACTGATACTACAACTTAGGGAAATACTTCGGCATTCATTCATTCACTTAATATATAATAATCGACTATTTACAATGCATCTGGCAGTACTCTGGGGCTACAGCATGAACAAAACAGAACAAAAAATACCATTTCAAGTTGAACATGCACATCTCTTAAACTGTAAATTCACTTCCCGGAGATTATATGCTCTAAGAGTATAATTATATAACCCAGAGAAAGCTGTACATATGTATATATGTGAATGTTCAAACCAGTACTGCTTCTAATTAAATTAAGAAAGGTAATAACCAAAATGTGGATTATCAGGAGAACATATAAATAAATTGAAATGTAGGATATAAAAAAATTTATTAGTTTGATGCAAAAGTAATTGCGGTTTTTGCCATACTAAAGAAGCATTCAAAATGAATGAAATACAGCTACACATCAAAAAGTATAAATCTCAGAAATTATATTATGGATGAGTATGTGACAGTAGGCAAAAACTAAATATATTTAAAAACACGCATATTTAGTGGTAAACTAAAGAAAAGCAAGGGAATAATTAACACACAATTCTAGACAGGAATTACTTCTGGGAACCAAGGAAGAAGCAAGGGTTATCTGAAGTAAGGTTTTATTTTTGAGTAAGGGGGTAGATACATCAGTGCCTGACTAATTTTTCAAAGCTACTTGAGTTTTTATATACTTTCTGAAAATATTATATATTTTTCATTTAAAAATACTCTACATTCTTAACATACTAATTAGGCTAAGTTTCTTTGCTTGGTTATCAACTGGGACCAAAACAATAAAGTAGTAAAATCAAGGACTCACAAATGTCACTGCTCATACATCACATAAAAACTAGTATATTCTAGTATTACCAATTAGTATAATCTTATCTTAGTGAAAATTAAAAGAAGCAATTTAAAGACATCAGGTGGGGCACAGTGGCTCACGCCTGTAATCAGAGCACTTTGGGAGGCCAAGGCCGGCGGATCACTTGAGATCAGGAGTTCAAGACCAGCCTGATCAAGATGGTGAAACCCTATCTCTACTAAAAATACAAAAATTCACCGGGCGTGGTGGCGGGCGCTTGTAATCCCAGATACTTAGGAGGCCAAGGCAGGAGACTCTCTTGAACCTGGGAAGTGAAGTTTGCAGCAAGCCAAGGTTGTGCCACTGCACACCAGCCTGGGTGACAGAGCAAGACTCCGTCTCAGTAAAATAATAATAATTAGTTAATTAACAAAGGCATCAGAAAACTAAATGAAGGCTTTGTGATAATATATGGTTATCAAGAACAAAATCTACAGTATTGAAAGAAACTGTCTAAATCTTCAACTAAATTAGTTCTCAAAAATATTTCAGTTATGTAAATTCTTCCAAAGACATGCCGATCAAGGTAGATAATTTATCCTATTAAGACCTCAAAATTCACTAACATGTTAGAAAATAATTTGTAAGAGTTTATATAATGGAAAGCCATTCATATAGGCTGACTCAGCACAGCAGTTACAATGTTACAAATCATATTCAGTGAACATTATTCAAACATAATTTCAGTTTAAGACTAGCACATGAAGTAAAGGTGATACTTTGCGGGATAGAAATATTGAAATGGAAGCTCCTTTTTAGAGATTGATCATTATTTTGACCCTTTAAGCCAAATTCTAATAAATAACTGTTCTCTAGACAGTAAGCTGGGCAGCGCGGGAGGATGGGAATGCATCTATCATCCTTGATGCATAGAATAGTGTCTGTACACGTAAATGAATTATTTTTACAGAAATTGCTGTAAGATTTTTATAATTTAAACCATTTTGCTATGAATTTACCCTATTTTGAAGGTGAATTTTAAATCTATGTCGCTGTTGGTAGGCATCTATAAATATTAGTATTTAACTTGAGAAAAATTGTATAATTTATATAAAAATAAGCATTGTAATAAATTAATATCACTACTCTACATCTATGGGAAACTATGCAACAGTACTTAAATTTATATAATGTATATTTAATTTCACCTATCAGATCAGGAACCACACAGCCATTTTTCAAAACATAGTAAGAAAAGAGGCTTGCGTGATTAAAAGTTCAGTGTATACTCTTCAATCAAATAATCTAATTTCTAAACACCTAAGTATTCAGAAATGTCAAGTGAAATTACTCCAGCTTAGGAGAGTTGTAGACTTTCAATTACAAGGTTAGTTATAAATGAAATACTGCTTTAACCACACTTCCCTATGACATACTTTGTATAGTCAATAACAAAAACAAGGTTCAGTTACCTTAAAATTTCTCATCACACATATAAAAACCCATACATGCTTGTATATATATTTATGTATATATAAATATACACAGTTTCCCCTTTCTAAGATATACATACACACATATATATGTCATATATATTATATATACATGAAGGTAATTTTTAGACATTTTCTTTGGATTCTATAAATTAAGTGTTGTCTTTTTCACAGTATACTTTTGATATATATTCATAATGCTCTGTATTTCTCTAGCTCTGTCAGTTTCACACTGCTTTACAGTGTGAAATTAACAGGAAATGGTGCAAAACCGACAACTGAAGGCACAGAAATTTAACAAAAAATTACTATGCAAATTGTTTGAGAAAGGCTAAAAAACAGATATTTGATAGCAATGACTATGTTCCAATTGATAAGACGTTTCAAAGAAACCCTGATTCTTTTAACTCTATGAACCTAAATAGATATACATCATATATATCATATATAAAAATATACATATAGAGAGAGAGAGAGAGCGAGAGAGAAGAGAGTAATCTAGACAATAGCACACTACCTTCCTACCTTACAGGAAAAGATCTACAGTGTTCTTAGAATGAAATATTAGAGTCATAACTTCTGCATATCTCCCTAAAATAAAGTGTTAGCTCCTACTTTTGCATTCTTGTTGACAACTGTCATTTCAAACTTTCTCTCCACGACAACCGTCTCAACTTCCTTTACAACAAGTATGAAATACCAGTTAAAAAAAGGAGTAGTGTGGTAGGTTCACCTTTGGTGTTCTGTATCTTCCCTTCATTAAAATCTCATCCATTTATTGCCCTAACAAACCAGTTACCATTATTTGGGGGCTTCATGCCTCTTTTTAACTTCTTAATGCATGTCTTGCACCTCTACATATCCTTTATGTGTTTCCTTCTATTATCAGCCCATTCCAATTCCAGACATTGTTTTAAAAATATAATTATATAAGTTTGGAATCACATTCCTCACTCTTTCACTTACTAGCTGTAAGATCTAGGGGCAGTTATTTTCTGGGCCTCTGTTGCTCATTAGGATATGAGAGTATTAGTACTATACTGAAGCAATTTTTTAATACAGTAAATGTGATTATACATAAAGCACTTAACATAGTGGTTGGCACAGGGTAAGACTTCAATACACTGTGGTAGTGGCCTAGTGTTTTTATTACAAGTCACCCTTGGGTGCTCCTGTTCTAGGCTTTCTACATCATTTCATGTCGACAAAGCCCAATATCAACACACAAATAGCAAAAAAATTATGGGCTACTTCTGTTTGTTTAATAAATAACTTGTGATAATGATGAGGAGGAGATAATATAGTACCATTACTACATTTGTGCTTTACACATATCTATAGACATCATCTTATGTAATACACATAGCATATCTGTCATTTTTGTAGATGTGTAGCATTTTTCTTATTTAAAGCATGGGAAAAATCAGAGATGTTAAGTAGTGCAACTGGACATTGAGCTAGTTAATGAAGAATGGAGATTAGAATCCACATTACTTTAACCCAAGTACTTTAACCACAATGTGTGACTTAAATGAGTATATCACATTGTCCTTGAAATAGTCATCTTGTGGTACAAGTAGAGTTCCATGTGTGTGTCTCATGGAGCACCCAGACCATAGTGTGAGTTCGGATGAGATGAACAGATACCCAACATTAAAAAGAGATCTCAGCACCCTTTAAAGGTGGGTTAAGTGAATCAGAAGTAAGGCATTTTATCTGAAAACCACTCAGTTTTATGATTCTATTATTTTTATAAACTTAAAATATATTAAAATAAATTCTTACTTCAATTATCCCACTTTTGAAAATCCATCAGTTTTAGCTTTCCAAAAATTAATCTCCAAACAATAGAAATACCACTGATTTAATTTCTTATCCACAGAATTGTCAAAGGGAGTTGTGTTATCTAAGCAATCTTAGGCTCTTGCAGCATGAGCTATCTTATAATGACACACTTCGGAAGTCCTACATAATAAGGAAAATAATATCTGAAAAATATATGATTGCTACAGCTATAAATGGCTACATCTGCCTTTTTAAGGACTAATCATGGGAAACAGCAATGTTTGCCACCTCAGAACATTTATAACCTATTTAAGTAGACCACAGCAGTGTAGCCATTCTGCTTAGATATATTTTTATTGTTACAAACTTAGAATTATATACAACATAAGGATAAATTTGGAATTATATGATTAAAAATGTAACCAATGAACATGACCAAAGAAAAAGTGATTTGAATAACCACCATCGAAAAACATCATGTCACACCTAAATTCTATGCATTTAAGCCATATGGAGTGCATCAAAAGCTACCATAAAGTCACTAAAAAGATTTTGAACATTGAGGAAATCTTATTTGTGAGCAGATGCCCACACTAGCTTGGAGGCAGCAGGTTTTCACTGGGTGACAAATCATATCACTGGGGCATTTTTGTGAAGTCTATAAAAAGAATGTTTAATAGTAAAATGCATGAATATTGATAATAATAAACAATATGGGCACTTCAAGATGTTTCTGTAGAGCATCATAATCACAAAAAATGCCCCGAATCTTGAAACAAATGCAGCTCATTCCCATTCCCAGAGAGCAACTGCCCTTTTGTCAGATTTGACTCTTTTAGACAAAAATCAATGAGAAAGTTGTCGGAATAAAATGCATATGATTAAACCCTCCGAACGTAGTTATCTCAATAATAATCTCAATTTAATCCTTTGTGTTCTTAGAACAGCTAATTCTGGGGAAAATAAAAACCATTAACCATTTTCTTCTCTTTTTTTAAACTGCGAGCTCAGTCGAACTTCAAGCACCTACAAAATCACATGAAAAGTTACCTTAGAATTTTCCAGCATAAGAAGTTCTTAAAGGATACTAAAAAAAATTACTCTGAATTCCTTGCTTTGGAGATGAGGACTTTAAAACCCACATAACTACGTGACTTACTTAAGGTATCAAAATCCATTGGTAGCAGCCTCAAGATGAGAATCCAGAAAACCCAGCTCTGATCTGGTGTTCTTTCCACCACACCATGACCTCTTTTATATGGAAGAGAGCAGTGAGTGTGAAAAATACACATTTGTGGATTTGGGGTCTTGAAAATTTTTGTTTCCCACAGCTAATTTTTTTAGCCCAAAACATAACAGCATTGTTATATATGAAATATATTTTTAAAACTTTGATTTCAAATTTACTATTAGCTGGTCCCAATATATAGCACTCTCTTCCCAAAGGACTGATGTCATCAAAAAATTTTTAATACTGGTTTGCAAACTCTAATCTTTAGGGAAGACTTTGGGACAGGAAGAAAACAACACTAAAGAATGAGTATTTTTCTGATGGCCAGTGATGATGAACATTTTTTCATGTGTCTGTTGGCTGCATAAATGTCTTCTTCTTTTGAGAAGTGTCTGTTCATATCCTTTGCCCACTTTTTGATGGGGTTGTTTGTTTTTTTCTTGTAAGTTTGTTTGAGTTCTTTGCAGATTCTGGATATTAGCCCTTTGTCAGATGAGTAGATTGTAAAAATTTTCTCCTATTCTGTATGTTGCCTGTTCACTCTGATGGTAGTTTCTTTTGCTGTGCAGAAGCTCTTTAGTTTAATTAGATCCCATTTGTCAATTTTGGCTTCTGCTGCCATTGCTTTTGGTGTTTTAGACAGAGAAATGCAAATCAAAACCACAATGAGATACCATCTCACACCAGTTAGAATAGTGATCATTAAAAATTCAGGAAACAATGGGTGCTGGAGAGGATGTGGAGAAATAGGAACACTTTTACACTATTGGTGGGACTGTAAACTAGTTCAACCATTGTGGAAGACAGTGTGGTGATTCCTCAAGGATCTAGAACTAGAAATACCATTTGACCCAGCCATCCCATTACTGGGGATATACCCAAAGGATTACAAATCATGCTGCTATAAAGACACATGCACACATATGTTTATTGCGGCACTATTCACAATAGCAAAGACTTGGAGCCAACCCAAATGTCCATCAATGACAGACTGGATTAAGAAAATGTGGCACATATACACCACAGAACACTATGCAGCTATAAAAAAGGATGAGTTCATGTCCTTTGTAGGGACATGGATGAAGCTGGAAACCATCATTCTCAGCAAACCATCGCAAGGACAAAAAAGCAAACACCACATGTTCTCACTCATAGGTGGGAACTGAACAATGAGAATGCTTGGACACAAGAAGGGGAACATCACACACCAGGGACTGTCATGGGGTGGGGGGCAGGGGGAGGGATAGCATTAGGAGATATACCTAATATAAATGATGAGTTAATGGGTGCAGCACACCAACATGGCACATGTATACATATATAACAAACCTGCAGGTTGTGCACATGTATGCTAGAACTTAAAGTATAATAATAATAAAAAAGAATGAGTAATAGAAATCAATAGGAAAATATTCGTCAGAAAACGCCATTCCATTTTATATATTTATAACTTTAAAGCCCATTATGAATTCTTGATAAAAGATTAAGCCAGGGAACTACTGAAAATCATTAAAAACTCAGGTAGCACAAGTACTTTTTAAATTTTTCTTAAATCCAACTCCCAAAGTAATGTCTTTTAAAAAGATTCAAGTATATTATGCTTTAGAGTATTAGTCAAAGAATAGACCAAATTCTAATGACATAGTGAAGTAAAAACATGACTTCAAAGAAAATTTAGTTCACATAAAATATTTACTCTGAAGTCAAAACTAGATTAAAGAAAACTAATGAAAATATTCTTCTACTTTAAAAAAAAAAAAAGGAAATTAACTTTCTTTTTAGTTCAAGTTCCCTGAAAATCCCAAAAGGAAACATTTAATTTTCTAGGACATGCTGAAAGACACAGGTAAAAAGGAAACACAGTTAGAGCTGAATTAATCAAGCAAACATCATTGCCAATCAACAGAACTTTCCTGGTGATTGAACACAATTTGAGACAGCTGGAGGTGGACCCAATCTAGTAGTAAATTCCAAGGAAACAGAATCTTATGAGTGAAAAATGGTGTTAGAAAAACCGAATTTGTAAACAGACGTAAACCTCTCAGAAGTTTCAAGACCACAGGGACAAAGTCAGAGTGAAAATCAAAAGGATAAACCTTGCATTTTCAAGTTTAGAGATATATTATTAACTTGTAGCTTCTTGCCTGGTCTTGTTCTCTTACATTTCAAGTTACCTAATGCTTATATGAAGTACTCATCTTCTCCAATTTTGTAAATATTCCAAGGGTCACATTACTATTAGTTTTCAGGAAGGCAGAAGATTAAATACCATATGATATGGTTGGGCTCTGTGTCCCCACACAAATCTCGTTTCGAACTGAAATCCCCATAATCCTGATGTGTCAAGGGAGAAATCTGGTGGGAAGTGATTGGATCATGGGGGCGGTTTCCCCCATGCTGTTCTCATGATAGTGAGTGAATTCTCATGAGATCTGATGGTTTATAAGTGTTTGCCAGTTCCTTCTTCACACACTCTCTCTCGCCTGCCACCATGTAAGATGTAATTGCTTCCCCTTTCTCCATAATTGCAAGTTTCCTGAGGCCTTCGCAGCCATGTGGAACTGTGAGTCAATTAAATCTCTTTTCTTTATAAATTACCCAGTCTCAAGTATGTCTTTATAGCAGTGCAAAAACAGACTAACACACCATAGTATCCCCAGGGTAGGATTGCTTTAGTTGTTAATTCTAAATTGTTAAATCTAAATATATCTGGACTCTCGCTCTATCTGTTTAACACTGCATTGGGACAATTTTAAGATTGATTATACCCCTGCTTAGAGTGACCACACATTCCAGCATGAGGTAACACTAAGTTTATGCCTGGGTCTTGGCTTAATCATTAATAACTTTTAAATGACACTTAAGTGTCTCATTTCAATGACAAATCATATTACCACCACCTGTAAGGAACTTTAAGTTGACTCTTCCCTCATTCTTCTGGTCTTCGAGAAGACATTCTTTCATGTAATATAATTCTATAAAAGGAGTTAAATGTTGACCTCACCATAGTAGGAACATTTCAATATATACCTTGACTTCTTGGGTTCTATCTCCTGTTCCCGTTTCTTCATTACTTTCTATTAGGAGTATAAACTTTATTTCTTCCTATGGAAATTGTGCACTACTCTTTTCTGCAAGATTCTTCCTCTATCCTTAGCTGGCTTGGAAGTCTATACCTAATTTAAAAAGAGTAAATGTATGAGAAAATGCTTCAAAGCCACTAATTAACTTCCAAATCAATTATTGCAATAAAGTCAATTTGTAAATTATGTACTACTTCTATACTGATAATTTAGTACAAAATTTAAGCTCAATAAATGATATTGAATGATCATGTGAATGAATGAATGAACAATTCAGAAAGAAATATATATACAGGCAGCTTAGTGTGAAGTAATAGAAAAATTATGATACAAAGAGAAATAGAATGGTAACAGGATAGAGGAGAAGCGGTCTAAAATCAAAAGTATAATTAAATTTGAAAGAGTCCTTGCCACACAGTGATTGTCCACAATGACCAGCATATTCTAAGGCAACAAAAGTTATAAACTCAGTTTGTTGGGACCTTTTTTCCCCTTTTTACTAAACACCATCAAAATATAACTCAGACTTTATCATAAAAGTCACTTGTTAACATAGATTAAGGCTTTGAAAGTATGCACTTACCTGACCAAAATGCAACTATTTCTTCAAGCAAAATATGTAAACATTTGGTTTCAACCTGTATGTTCAGATTTGGCTAGTACTGTTCCCATTTTGTAAAAAGAAGTAGCCAAGATTTCAAACTTAGAAAGGTATACCTCTGCTTTTACTTTTTCCCACAATTACCATGTTTCTAAGCATTGTGCTATATTCTGTGGCATATGTAACTTCATTTGATTATCATACTTACTGGATGCGGTACATTTCACAAATGAGAAAACTGAGTTTAGAGAGGTAAGAGAACTTTCCCACACAGATAGTAAGAGTCAGGGTCAGTGTTCGAACCTGTGGCTGCCTGACACCAAGTCACAAAATCTTTGCCATTTGTACTTTCTTAATTTACTTGTAACCGTTCCTTCATAATCAATTCATTTGTGGTGCTTCTCTCAAAAACTCTCCAGCACCTGCACTGCAGAGCACAAACCAACCCCTTTAACCAGTGATTCTCAAAGGTAACTTTAGAACAATCTGAGGAGCTCTTAATAACACCCATGCCAGCAATTCTGATTTATTTGATCAGGGTGGTGCGTGGGCATGGTATCGTTTAAAAATCTCCTGCCAGACGTGGTGCCTCATGCCTGTATTCCCAGCTACTCAGGAGACTAGGGTGAGAGGATCATTTGAGCCCAGGAATTCAAGGAAGCAGTGAGCTGTGATTGTGCCACGGCACTCCCACCTGGGCACCATAGCAAGACCCTGTTTCTAAAATAAACAAACAAACAAATAAAAGTTTCCCAACTGATTCTAACATGTGGCCAGAGCTGGGAAGACTACCGGAAATGTGCATACCAGGCCCTCTGCAACCAACTTGCCTGCTTTGCCAACTCTTGTTTCTTGACAGTCCCTCAGCCACCACACCGTCTAGGCATGACACAAACAGACCACCATTTGGCACTAATCTGTACATAAAGAAAGAATGCCTAGCAAAGGAAAGAAACTTTTTTGGATTAAGATCTCTCTCTTTTTTGCACAAATGTTCAGCCTTTATAGTTTGAGGTTATAGTCTCTGAACCTATTAAAACTGTCTCACAGTAGGGGTTTAATGAAGCATCTTTCCCTGCTCTGTTTCTGCTGTCATTTTTCATGAGGCAAAGAAAGATGGAAATTCAAAGAATTTTAGCATTAGGTCAACTGATTGTGTCCCGTTAGCTCAGCCAATTTAGAGGATGGTGCTGAGACTAATATCACGGTTTTTCTGTTGTCCAGTTGGCTCTTTATGGATTCACAAACACTAACCATACCCTTAATCCTCTGTAGAAAATACATAAATGCCAGCAATTATGCAGCTGATCATAATAGGAAAAGGGTATGTATGACTTGGTGAAAATCCAATAGCATCATCTTGAAACACAAAGAAGAACATATTTCAAAGAGCAGCAGTCCAGCCAATTTGGACCAATTAGAAGACAGAAGGAAAATATCTAGTTAATCAATAGTCAGCTGATCATATTATTAATCAAACCTTTCATGCTTCAGTTCTGCAAGCTGATGTTGAATATAAGATAAAATCACTCCCATATGGGCTCAGCTGGGATTTTGAGCTTATTAAACAAAAGGAATAAGTTAAATCAACATTCTAACTCAGCATTAAACCCCTAGAAGCAAGAGAATTCATCATAAAATGTGCGTCATCTCATCATGATTCTGTATTACAACCCCAAAGGTAAGATCACCCCGTGTTATGAGTTTCTCAAACAGAGAACTAAATGTATGAGATTAAAAAACAGGGTGAGTTCAGTGCAGCATCGAATCCCATCACATTTGCAGATTTAAGGTATGCTTTATTATTATTTTAATGCGGTTTTGGCCATTCTTCCTTTATTTTTTAATATGGTGGTGTGACTTGCATCAAGCTACCTTGAAAAGTTTTATTTCCAACACAAAGCTGAAATTCCCCAAGACCCTTAATGTTTTATACAGACACTCAAAAGTAAGAAAAGTAGAAGTTTGAGGGAGGGACACTCAGATGACTATGTACAATCATGAATTCTTGCAGAGTTGTTTCCAGCAAGTATGGAAGGTAAACATGCATTATCAGTTAGGCTAAGCCTGGATACTAGAAATGATCATAGAGGGTCAATGCAACTCCTGCTCAGGACTTGACCGAACACCAGCTTTTTGTCTTGACCTTCTAGGCAACATACACTTAGGAGGACAAGGGCAACAGGCTGGATCATCATGCAGTTACCCAGTGGGATGAATTCTCCTCTATAGCTTTTCCCATCCATTAACTGCGAGTAGAAACCATAAAGTCATCTTCTAGCAACTTTACAAGCTTTTTCTGTGATAACTTTTGATCACGTCATATTCCTTCCGTTTCCCCTCCGCTTCTTTCATCTGTTACCTTCTTTTAAATATGAACATATCTGTTATTCTGAAAGTAAGCCATGTGTATGTTAAAAAAATTTAAAAGTACAAGAGTATAATAGTTAAATATAAGTCTACTTCAAACAGCACAAAGAGTATGCAGTTTAAAGTAATTCTACCTTGAACCCAGTCCCCAGTCTCCCATGAAATAAATTCATTCTTTTCTTTTTCCTGATCCCCTCCTCCTTCCCCCATACATATGTATATACATACATACACACATACAAACATACACACCTATCTTTTACACAAACAATATGTACTTTGTTCTGCATATTACTAATTTTTCTTCTATTTTGCACATTATTCCATATCAGTTCTTACAGACATATCTTATTATTTTCAATTACTGCATAATATCACATGGCATGGATGAACCATAATTATCATCTATTGCTGAGTATTTTTCCTATATTTTTCTACTACAAATAACATTGCAATAAAATCTTTATGTATATGTATATACAGACATGCAAGGAAATTTAATATTTTATGTGTCTTTGTATACCTATGCAAGTACATCTGTTAACTAAATCTGGTAGTGAAATTGCTGGGTCAAAAGAGATATACCTTTTAAGTTTTGATAGTTATTACCACATTGCCCTGCAAATATTAAATGAACCAATTCATACTCCATACAACAATGTATGAGAGTGCCCCATGCCCACATACCAGGTAGCTCATTGTGCTACCATATGGTTTGATCTTATCCATCTGATAGGTAAGAAAAATAGCATATTTGTTTTGTTTTACTTGAAGAATGAATATTTTTATGAATAGCAATATCAAATAAAGTATTGAGACCTGCACAAGTATTCACAGATCCTATATTCCAGTGTTCTATCCTTAGTCAACATTTTAAGTCTATTACCTATTATCATATGCCAGGTATTCTACTGAGAGTCACATATTTAAAAGAATCAAGACATAGACCCTGTCCTCAAAGTACTCATAGACTAACAGGTGAGAAAGATATTGTAAAATAAATAATACACAGTATAAGTACAATAAGAGAATATGTATACTGTCTGAGTGTAAAAGTGGCTATGGATTAAAAAAAACCTGTTCCTTAAATATACCTTATTTTATTATTTTTATGTAAATATATTTAAATGTGAAAAAGAAAAATAAATACCTTGGTCAGCAAGAACCATGATTGTGACAATTACAGCTAATAATTATAGGTTCTGATTAGGTGAAGGACTATTTTACTTACTCATCTATATTTATTAAAATAAGAGTAGGCAGAATAATTTATGAAACTCTCCATCTTATTTGATACTTGTTTTGGGAGCTTACAACTTCGTCTAAAAAATAAATAATAAGATATTTTTCTCTCTATCAATTTTGCAGCTATTTTTTAGCTCTTATTTTGAATGACAAATCAAAGCACAAACTTTATCCCCTGTCCTTGGTCCTCCCTCAACTCATTGGACCATTAAACTTTTACTATATGGTGATTCTTATTAACTATTGGATTTGCTATGCCACGCTAAAGAAGTTTGCCCTTCAGCATGAGGTGTGTCAAGGATAGTTAATTATTTTACACAGAAAGCCCTTTCCGTAGTCAGATATGATAAACTGTGATAATAACATTAACATCACTGACTGGTAAGTCTACTTCTTGAGCTTTTAATCATCATTCCAGACTTCTTTAAATGCTGTCTTCCAATCAATAGAAACGCTTTAAAACTTTAGACTAAGGCCAGGCGCGGTGGCTCACGCCTGTAATCCCAGCACTTTGGGAGGCCAAGGCCGGTGGATTACCTGAGCTCGGGAGTTTGAGACCAGCCTGGGCAACATGGTGAAACCCCATCTCTATTAAAATACAAAAAATTAGCTGAGCATGGCAGTGGGCACCTGTAGTCCCAGCTACTCAGGAGGCTGAGGCAGGAGAATCACTTGAACCCGAGAAGTGGAAGTTGCAGTGAGCAGAGATCATGCCACTGCACTCTAGCCTGGCCACAGAGCGAGACTCCGTCTCCAACAAAACAAAACAAAACAAAACAAAACTTTATACTGGAGTAAAAGCAACTCACTAATGCTATTCTCTTTTCACATCTTGCCTTCATTTCCGCACCTCATCACATTGTTTATAGTCTCTACTGTTAAGTTCTCATTCAAATGCAAACATTCAAGCTGGGTTGCACATGGAACTGGGTTGAAGTTGGTGTGACGTATGAAAGCTGTTGAGTGGGGGTGTGGGGTTCGAGAGGTCTAGGTTTAACTTCTAGTTCTCCTGTCTTCAGCAAGTCACTTACCTTTTTGATGATGCTTGTTTATTATCAGTATAATGAGAAAATGTTACTTTTCTTTATTTCTCAGGGTTATAGTAAGGATCAAATGAAATAATAGTTGGAAATGGGTAAAGAGTTAAAAGCAAAAAAGTTCCTCAATTCCCTGTCAGAAACTCCCTTTTCTTTCCTGCCCAGGCCCATTCTTTATGTGGCCCCCACCTACTCAAAGCCTCACATGTTGTGCCATTTAACTAGTGTCTCCTGTAATCCAGCTCCATATCTCCCATCAATATCTACCTGTTTTAGGTTTTATCTTTCAGACCCTAATTTTTATTAAGACAGCTATAATCGAAAAAAGAATCTGAAAATAACAACAGCAGAATTTTTTGAGTACTTTACCACATGCCAAATCATAAATTCAATTGCAACCCTCAGCTTTTACTAGGATAATTTCTGATTACATCATATTCCCCCCCATGTTCTCTCCACTTGCTATGCAAAAACCTTTATATATATTATTCTCACTTAATCTTTGCAACAAATAAAATTGAGCCTATTATTATTCTTGTTTTACAGATAAGGAAACTGAGACTTGGAAAGTGAAGTAATTTGTCCATAATCCCACAGCTAAGTTGTGGTGGAACTGCACTTTGAATGCCTCAGAAACTGTTCCATAACCCCACTGCTCCACTGCTTCTCCTGAATGCAGAACTAATGTAATGAACAAATGGTCACTCATGCATTGTCTTTGAAATTTAACATGCTCATATAATCATAGAGTCTGAAGTTAGAAGATTATCCACTTTAACGATCTATCCAACCCTTAAACCTCCTTTATCATATGCCTAAGTCACAATCTGCCTTTTGCTTCAGTAACGCCAATGAGGGATCTGTACCATGTCCAAAAAATGGAATCCCTTCATCTTCAGACTGTTCTATTGGGAAGTTCTTTATATCAAGCAAAAATCTTTCTTCCTGAAAACTCGGTCTACTGACATTAATTTTACCCAAAAGCTTTATTGAAAAACTATAATTCAAATGTTACATAAAGTAAGTCCCCTAATAATCTCTTCCCCTTGATAAGGTACTCAGTGCAACTTGACCAGGCTGGTCACCTTCATATGAAAACATCTAAAGCCCTCCTCTGCATTTCACCCAAACGCCAGGCATGCTCTGCCCAGTTGAGCAAAGAGCAGGACTCCAATCTTCATTGTTATAGAGACTCTGTTTCTACAATTCCCATCTATGAGATCATTAAGATTGTGTGAAGCAATCATATCATGCTTTTAACTCATGAGTTTACATTTTATCAATATTCCTACATCGTTTTTCACTACTTCGTCCACTTACTGTTAGTTGAAACTGATCATGTTGGAGTTGGGCCACTTTTCTAGAATAGTTGTTTTAACTGAGGCTGCACATTAGAATCACAATGGGAGCTTTAAAAATATTGATTCCCAGATAGCAGCCATAGACATTCTAATTTATTTAGTGTGGGAGGTGGCTCAGCATTTACATCAATTGTGTTTTCCTATATTTGTATTATCCCAGTTTGATAATATCTACAGATTTAAAGGCTAAGTCATCAATGTTCTCACCAAGTCACTGCAGAGTCCTGGAGCCTTCCCTTCAGTTAATATTGGCCAGGTAGATTTTAGGTATAGATATTCAACCAGTTACAAATCCACGAAATTACACTGTCATTCAGTCCAGAGTTTTCTATTTTGTTCACAAAATAATGTCAACAAATACTTTGGTGGTTTTTTGTTTGTTTGTTTTTGAGACGGAGTCTCGCTCTGTTGCCCAGGCTGGAGTACAGTGGTGCGATCTCGGCTCACTACAAGCTCCGCCTCCCAGGTTCACACCATTCTCCTGCCTCAGCCTCCCCAACAGCTGGGACTACAGGCCTACACCAACATGCCCAGCTAATTTTTTGTATTTTTAGTAGAGACGAGGTTTCACTATGTTAGCCAGGATGGTCTCAATCTCCTGACCTCGTGATCCGCCTGCCTCGGCCTCCCAAAGTGCTGGGATTACAGGCATTAGCCACCTAGCCCGGCCACAAGACTTCGTTAAATGTCTCACAGAGAACTAGTCTAGAGCACTGGTTAAAAGCATGGATTCCACCCCCACTGCAAATTCAAATCTCAGCTGAGCTAGCTAGATGACTTTGGGAACGTACCTTAATCTCTCTGTACTTCAGTTTCCCTAATGCTTACCTATAGGATTGTTGTAAAGATTAAATGAGTTTATACGTATAAAATGTCTTGCATATAGTTAGCTTGAAAGTCAACTATTATGAAGTCTCATTATACACCATTTATTGCATCCACTCCATTTTAAAAGGATAATGATAATATTTGCTGCTGGAGAGCTGATCTGATGCGATATACAGGCTGAGTGGTGAGAGATAGTGAGTTACCTCTAGGTTTATCGATCATAGAACAGGCTCCTTTAGAGGGATATAAAGCACCATCAAGTCTTTTGAGTCTTAAGCTGTTGCTTATAGTACTCTGATGAATAGTTTTGTTGGTTGAACTATTTGGGTTTAGAACTAAGCATAGTGGGGTATCCAATCCCAGTTTGAGTCTTAGCTATCGTGTTTTCAGGGTGTTAAAGTCACTTTTCTAGCTTATTTTTACTTCAGTTGAAGCTTTTTACAGCTTAGATGGAGTTTAGCTTTATTGTAGGTTTACCTTAAACATGCTTTTCACCAGATTTTATTAGTTTCTGTTAATCATATGACCATGGTGGCTGGCACAAAATTGACCAACCCTGGAATATCAGTGTAGCTTAGTCAAACTTTCGTTTATTGCTAGTTAAATCAGTTGTAGCTGAAGCAAGTGATAAACATCAGAGATCATTTCCAAGCCATACCCATTTTCTCCTTACCCCAATTAAAGCATGACTCACAGCCCATTACAGGATTTCTAACTACTGCCGGAGTGGTATTCATTGTTTACTCACCTTACTAAATCACACAAAAGTGGCTATGTACTTAAATTACACAAAATCCAAAAGCTCCTAGATTGAGTTAACTAATTTATTATAACTATACTATTACCCATTGTGTAATAATAAAAACACAGAAAGTATGGAAAAATGTCAGAAAAAAAGAAGTCCTTGTAGATTCATTTCTAAATCTGCTTACTCCTGGATATTTTGAAATTTCTTCAAAATGTAGCCTGCCCTTTCCCAGCACCCCCCAAGAATCCTGAGTAAAGACATTTCCCTTTAACTTGCTGGAAGGAAGGGAAAGTTCTAGATATAAAGTCTTTTCTTCCATTATCTGCTTAAAAAACACCACTAACGGAAAATGAATCAGAGAAATAGAAAACTAGCCATACCATAGGTCTCCAAGTGAAATTCCCACACCAAATTTGAAATGTGAGCAAAAAGATGATTTGCTAAATATCTCAGTGGCATTGCAGAGTCCCTGGAAGAAGTCAGCGACAGAGGGCTCCTCATCTCTGACAGGCTAGATGTTCCCTGGGGGAGGCATCTTTTTATCATTCAATTGTCATTTGCCAAGAAAAGATAGCTATTGACCAGTATCACGTTTTAAGAAATTGAAAGAAATAGAGTCCTTCAAATTAAGAACTTTAACTTACCCTTCAGCACCTTTTCCAAAAATTTGAGGACAAATGTCGGAAGATCTTTAGGGATTGAAATTTAGATTATGGATTCACATTGGTATTTTGCCATAACAAACATGTCACACAACCAAATAGGACTGAAGTAAGTAGGAGGACATTGATGCCAACATGGGGACTGGAGTATTTAAGGTAAAAAAAATCAGAATCTTTTCTTAAAGAGCATAGTTTAAATACAAGAAAAGGCAACCAATATCAGTTTAAACTAGTAGAAGAAGTAATGCATAACACAATAATGTTTATGACTAGGCAAAAGTAGGAAACAGATTGATGAGTGGAGGTGAAAAATATCTTGGGAGATTTAAAATGATCAGATTGAAATAAGGGTATAGTGTTAACAGACAAGAAAAAAAGGGAAGAAAATAGGAATTTGTCCGCTAGGGCAATAGACACTGAAAAACGAACTAGATCATTTGGTGGGACTAACATTTAATTCAAAGAAGATATGGTTTAGTAAGAAGTACTTTCTTGGGATGGTAGACTTAATTCATTTCCAAAACTTGGGTTAATGACACTCACATTCAATTGATCAACTCAGGCTCAAAACAGGTTCCTGGTTTGAATGTTGCATAACTGACAAAGAACTGAGGTGGCATTTTAGACTGGAAACAAAAAGGTTAGGTTTAAGAAATTATTCCAAATATATTGTTTATATTATTTATTAATCAACTGTAGGTTCTCCTAATAGCACATTCTGTTATGGTACATGTAGTTCACTCCTATGATTTTTTTCTCATTTTGAGAATCAAATTATACACTGATGTCTAGTTTTGACTGTTAAGGATATTAACAAAAAGGAGGAGGGGAATATTAGGAGGTGAGAAAAGAGAAGAAAGGTAATACGGAAGCTGAGTGGGCAAAGGGGATTTTGCAATATAGCCTGAAGTGACATGAAGACTCTTGGAAAAGGACCCCTTTATTCCACAGGGAGGTTGTCCCATATCTAAGAGTAACATTCAGATCCAGGAATAGAACATTCTGCTCTGTTCCAGTGTGGTTAAAATTGGGATAGCTTGGGTCTGGGAACAGAGTTTTGGTAAACATCATGTGTACAATTAATATTACATTAATATGTTATAAAGTTGTTATAAGAATTCAATAAAAACCTACCTATAAATATTTTGACATCATAGGAGGCACACAGTAGGTACATAATAAATATTGTATCTATTCTATTTTATTCAGCTATGGTAAATTGAATAATTAAAGGATCCCATAGATTTTCCTCTAGGTCAAGTTTGCAAGTTACTCTGCCTTTCTGAGAAATCTAGCAGGTGGCAGTCAGAACTAAGTCCTAAAATCAAAAGAGTAACAAATATTTAAATAAAGGCCAGATGAATGGGTAGGAGAGGAGGCATTGAGAGAGGCACCTGTCATTATGCATCTTAACTACAACAAAACAAAATGAATTTATAAGTATCTCAAAACTGCTAAGGAAGGAAAATCCCGAGAATATTCTAGTTGACAAGGGATGACAATTAGAAATTAATTGTATAATACTCATTATTTATTCAAAATGTTACTGACACTTATTTAATGTGCTGCCTTTATTATACTAGTAATTGTAGGAGGCGTTCATTTATTATTTGTAATTTAGATTCCATCAGTCCTTTATTTCTTGACACCATCTTAAGTTTCTCAGATAGCAACTTTCTTTCCCTAGGAGTTTTCAGGCATCCACCCTAACAGTTAAAACTGATCACTTTTACAGGTATGTGGAACCTCCATTCTGGCATTGGTAAAACCAATTTTCTAGGCCATTACTGGAGACTCACTTTCTTATTTAGAAAGTAGGTAGAGTTTCCAGATGAAATACAGGACAGTTAGTACAAGTTGAATTTCGGCTAAACAACTAACAATTTTCAATATTAAGTATGTCTCAAATATTGCACCGGATATATACTAAAAATATTATTTACTGTTTTAGCTAAAATTCAAATTTAACTCAGAGTTCTATATTTTTATGTGCTAAATCTGGAAACCCTAAAACTTGATGTTCCTAATTTATTAATAGGAAGTAGGAAAAAAAGTAAGTGAAAAGACTGAAAGTAAATAAAGCTTTAAGGTAAGAAGTCACTTTCTCACTAAAGTATACTCATCTTAGCAATATACCTCAAAAGAAACTACAAACTCTATAAATTGCCCAAATTATTGTTGGATGTATACAATCAGGAAAGCCAAACTGGAATAGTACTTTCATTTTGCAATCATGTTTCTCAGCTAAAACAGGTTTATATCTGCTATTTGTTGTAACTAATCATTTTTAAGATCTGCTGAAGAACAACACAAGATGCTATACCTTAATACAAAAGAGAAAAGATGCAGGCAAATCACTGAGATTTACATCCTCAAGATTTCCTAAATCCTACTACTTCTGAAGGAGAAATTGCTACTAAGACTTCAGGCAGATATGCCGAATGAATCCCTTATTTCCTCCGAGTGAATGTCCTATGTTCTAGGTAATATGACAAATGTCACTATTCTAAGAGAATTCTAACATTCTGAAACTTTTTTTTAAAAGATTTTCATTTACTAAACATGTTACATCATCAGGAATTTCAAAGAGAAAACGTCAATGCCCTCTAACTTTCTAATTCTCAACCCACAAATCCAATTTGTTTCATGGGCTTTGGGGAACTAATAAATACGAGATATTTATTTGTAAGTCAAAATCTAAAATTGAGTCCCCCTGACAATCCGATGATGATTTGTGACATAACAGTCCCAAAAGAATAGAAGAAAAAAAGTTTCACATTTTGCTTCATCTAAAAACACAAAATTGTTTTCTAATTACAATGGCACATATTACACCCTGTATTTCAATAATATTTTATCTTGACTCTTTACATGTGTAACCACTTAACCTAGGCAAAGATCTAATAATTAACAAGAAAAAATCATGAAATTCAAGATTTATGAAGTGTTTTCAGTTCCACTGTCAAAACCACATGAGGGAAAAAGTATATAGCATCATCCCCATATGTACTCTATTCCACCTGCATATTCATTACCACAGTGCAAAGAATCAGCACAAAAATAAATACTCCACTAAACGTCCTGGTAATTTTGATCACCTCTATTTCAAAATGCATTATGACCAGCACAACTTTCAACCAGGGTTATCTTCTGATAGAAAGAGAAGGCTAAGGAAAGCATCCTTAGCACATTGACAAATGCATTTCATTTTTATTCTGTGGAAACAAACAAAAACTGTATTTAATGTTAGTATCATTTTAGCATTTAACAGCTTTTGCTTTTCTAAATGAGACCACTTCATGAAAGAAGGCACTTTTTGGGTGAAATTTCTAATGTATCTACAGGCTGTTTTAATTTTATTATTTAACTCACCCCACTCATAGCATATACATGTACAACTAAGTATGAATAGCTTATATCAATTATAAGATGTATTAAAGCCTTTCCCTCTCTCCAACAGTGCTCTAGGATGCATTATCAGACAAGCAGATAAGTGTAATGATGAATTGCACAATATGGCCAACATTAATAGAGTGGTTTTCTACAAATGTATTGCAAAAAATAAATACTTCACATTTCAGAACATAACTATTTCAATGTCACATGTCAGCAAAGGACAAAGTGGCAGATATTAGCAACTTTAAATCTGTAGGTCCTGGATTAAACAATATAAAGGAACTTGAGAGAAATGACAATGCATCTAGAGAGTAGATGAGGTTGAAGGTAAGAGTCTATTCTTGAGGGTCTAATTAGGTTCTTCCCATCTCTCCATTTTTCTTTTTTTTTAAATCTTCATAGAGACGCCTTAGCAGAAGCTATCAGTTTTGACAGTACACCAAAATCCCGGCAGTGAACCATAAATTGACCATTACCATAAAAAGAGCTGCTAAATGAGAAACCATGTGCTCAGTATAAAACTAATTTCATGCTTTCCAAAGCACACAGTGGCTTCTAGCAAGAAAGTGGCCCTGGGACTTGCCGAGACAGATTGGCGAACACAAATGGTTTGCTCCTGATGCGTCTGCTTAGCCAAGCTTTACGTGTACTGGCAGTAAAAGAGGTTCTCAAGTCTTCTATCAAACAAATACACACTTAGCTATAACTTCAAAGCTGAAAGCTGTGAAACAGCTGCCTCAAATAAATATAGCAGGAAAAACACATATACATATACACACACACACCCCATGTGCCATGCTAGCTGCTTCCAATCAAAGAAAAATAGATTCCCCTGCCAACCTAATGTACTAAACAGACACTTAATAAGCATAATGCTATGTAATACATTATAACCCTCACACTCCATTCATGCTTAGAAACACAGGAATTAGAGTTTAGCCAAGCCAAAGCAATAGCACTCCATCTACTTGGAGGCTAAGTTTGTGCCTGTCCATATCTAGTTGGCTTTCAAATACCATATTCTTACAAGCCTACATCAAACCTTTCCAAGCATGATGACCTAGTAATTTAACCTCTCCAAGTCAGTGCAGGTACTTTATGTATATTTAAATGATAAAATCTGCTGCCTTTAAAACATCTCAGCTAATAAAAACACACTTCATGAAGAAATACTGCTAATTTCCTCCCGTTCTCATTCGGCACACCATCACTAGAAATTAATTACTGTTGGTTTTCCAGTGCATGACTGGTCATAACTTTTAATTATTAATAATGTCGAGCTTAACAAGGTGTCAACTCCAGTATGTAATCCACATCACTTACTTTCTTATCTCGAAACATGACTTGTCTCCTCCTATCTGTTTTCCATGTCAAAGATTCTACAAAGTACACTTAGTTTATAGCCTTTTAAATACATCTGAAACACATAATAACACTGCTAATTACCTTCTTTCAGTAATGGTAGCAAATTGCATAATATCACTGACTTGTTCAGAATGTTTAAAATGCAAAGGAAGTCACCTACTGGTAAGATGTCCTCGGCAAACAGCTAGCACAGAAAGAAAGGGCTGCTTATCACACCCATTCAAGGAGTTACTTCGCAACAAAATTAAAGAATCATATATTTTGCTCTTCGGTTTTACTCCTTCAGGTGTGTCAGTACGATGTGGTAAACACAATTGATGACTCCACAGGATTCAGAACAACGTACGAAAGAATCTGTTACTGACATCCCAGACCCCAGTATCCAAGTTTTAGAATAAAAATGCTCACCTCTGCTAGGAAGTCCACTCCACATCCTGGCAGGGCTCTCACCAGCGTCGAGAGCAACCAAGTTGGATAAACAAAACTTCCAGTATGTGACCAGGGTAATGCACAGCGCTACCGAGACTTGGCTCCAGCCCTGATTATCTGTGTGACAGCACCACGTTATATCAGTGCCGCTCCAAGCCTTCCCAGTTGCTGGCTTATTGCACTGCTCATTGAAAATCCTTTACACGCTGGCAACATTTTAGGGAAGGACAAGTACACTGTGAGTCATTTGTAAAGAAAGCAGAGCAATTTCAGTTCTATATCTCCATGCATGCTGAAACCAGAAGCACTGTCAACGTACAAGTCTGAGGTGGATTTATGCTGAGAAACAGGCAACCTAAGCCTTCATTATCAATGCATGAAATCAGCCACTGTGATCAAATTCAAGCAAACCACAAAAAGGATATGATTATGAAAGTCTCCACAGATTTAGCACCAAACCTCATGGAATGAAGAATCATCTATTGAAATTGTGTAAATGTTAAAAATAGCTCTGGCTTTTCAACAATGAGCAGGATACAGGGAAGAAATCAGTAGTCTATATTATAAGGACTTATAAAGGCTGCATAAATCAAAATAGCTGTAGGTTCCTGGGACTTTGCTATAGACAAATGAAATCGCTGGAGACTATTACAATTATAACAAAAATAGTTCCATATATTTGACACAGATATCCATTAAAGGGCAAATCAAACATCCTTTAACTGCTAAGTGCCCATCTCTAAATTAAAATAATGGTGATAGTTAAAAATGTGCGATGCTATGCTAGCACCAGGACAAAATACCATCAATTTTACTCTAAGACAATTTCATAAACAATAAAGATTTAAATCTATTCTGTGTAACAATAAACATGCAAGATAGATATTTTTAACACTATAATCTTTGCTCATTATTTTGAAAAATCTATAGTTCATTAAACCCATGTATTTTTATCCCAACTACCCCCAAATTTATACCTTCGCTTTTTATCATCCTTCCTCTTTTGTTACTAAAATATAAGATGCAAGAGCTACTGGACATCATCTTTAGAAGACACAAGGTCAGAAAGCAGTATTAGATATACCCCAGAAATACATATACCCCAGAAAGCAGTAGCAGTGATTTGAGATTACAAAATATACAGCTTTGACATGCACATGCAAACTGCAAAGCAAAAAAGAAATAAAACGTTTATTAGAAATCACAAAAATAAACTGGAAGAAATTCCTAGGAGGCAACATTGACAACACATTTAAGGTGCTATTCAATTTTTTAAAAAGGGTTTTAGGTTCTCACTGAGACTCTGAAGGCCAAACAAATTAGAATTCAGTAAAGGCAATTCCTGATTTGAGGACCTCCTATAAATGACTGGGTTCAGTTCTAGTAATCCTACCAGCTCTGAGATGACACATTTAGAAGTGTCTACAATATGAAACATCCGTGTAAACCTAAGCAGCACACATTTACGTAACACAGCATTCTGGAGCAACATTAAACACAGCACTCTCACGGGTATTCTCACTATGTCCCTATATGGAAAGTTGACTCCTTATGGGCTGCTGGTTAGATGCCCTCGCTTGGAGACAGATTAGACACATGAGTGGATATGCACATAAGTGTGTATGTATACCTATATGTATGCCATTGAACACACTTGCCCCTCACAGTCACTTTTGCCACCTGAATTCCATTTGTTTTGCGTCTCCTGAAGCCCCTAGGGCAACATTTGAATGTATTATGAGAAACAGCATTGGGCATCACTGACTTTGCAATTGTTCAGTGTCCTCTCTCTTCTGTCCTCTCTGGCTCACCCACCAGACACATAAACTTTCCTTAGAAAACAGTCATAGGAATAGTTCATGAGAGATTGTATGCCTAAAACTCTTTTTATTATTACCACACATGAAGCTCCCTAGTAATAAGATAAAAGTTTAAAATTAAACCGGGATATTTGATTATAGGCCAGTCCTTTATCTAAAACCCTTAGTGCTTGATGCATTTCAGAATTCAAATGTTTTCAGATTTTAGAAAGGTAATACTCTACATATGCCAGGAATTATATAATGCCTCCAGTGGCAGATGTTATATAATGCCACATTGAGGTCTGGGGCAACAACTCTATAATCAGATACATTAACATTCTATAGCAAAACATGTGCATATTCATACTCATTGGGATAAATAATGCTATAATTTAAGTTCACATTAGTTCATGTCACGTTTTCCCATCAACAAGAATTACAAAATCTTCCAGTTTTCATTGCATCTTGGATTTCAGGAATTGCAGGTAAGAGACTGTGGACCGTATAAATGTTTACTTAAACTGCTAGAAAGTTATGGATTGGGAAATGGTACCTAAGCAGGTGTTCTCTTGCTTAGGCAAGAAATTTGGAAGGTAGTGTTACTTTAACGGATGGGCAAAAATATGAGGGAAGGTGCTAGTAAGACTGAGACACAAAGCAGAGCAGAAATGTGGCAATAATGCACGATGACAAAACTAGGACATGGAAAAGAAAGGCAAGAAGAAGCCACTCAGAATTACTGAATCAAAAAAAAAAAAACCAAACATGATAATAATAGTACTCATTGATCACCTAAACTCTATACCCACTAGTGTGAAAGGCACTTGACATAAATATTTTTTAGCAACCTACCTCAATTTTCAAAAGGAAATTTTAAAAGGATGAAAGTATCTTCAGAGTGAGGCAAAACATTTGGTTATCTCACCCTCTTCTCATTGTACCCAAAAGCAAAATATCCATAATGTTATACAGTGCATATGGCACTGTCAGAAACAAACAAAAAATAAGCTTTGCCTTATGAAGTAAAGATTTCTGTTTTATTTGTATATGCTATAAACTACTTGCATTAGAGGTTCTTTAAAATCAGTTTTAGAAAAAAGTAGCAATATTTTCTGCCACCAAGAATCAACTGTTTAATTTTAAAATTCATTTTAAAAACAAATGTTTTCAAAAAACAAGAATAATATATTGCATTTGCTTGGAGTCTTTCTTATGAGTACATTTCCCAATTAAATACTTTTCTTTAAGCACATTAAAGAACTTTAATATAGCAGAGCATTGACACTACACTTAAGATAAGACTTTGAGTCTATAGAACATTCAGTCTTCAAAGAGCATTTCCTGGGTGCCTTTTGGGGCCTAGATCTGCACTGGGGAAGTGTCCAGGAGGCATTTATGTGAAGAGTGATCTTTCTACTCACTGGACAAACTAGACTGTAATGTGTGGCTCTTAGCATCTAGAATACAATCACAAAGTCATTTTCTACATGAAGAAGGAAACTGCATTTATTTTTTTGATAATACAACATAATTCGGTGAATTCTTCTTTTTTAGCAACCAAAATGGTGCCCTGATGGTTTGATGGAGTTATAGCAGCTTCTAAAAGTAACTTACTATCCTATAAGATGAGTAACACTTCAGGGCTATGATTTTAAAAAAAGCTCCCTATGCATTTTACATCAGGTTCATAAAACAATAGATAAACACCCAGTGTCTACAGGACAAGAGTCTCTGGATTGCAGGTTCACCAGAGCGCAAGCTCTTTAAATGAAGTGGGTTAACATTATTTGTGAGTGCCAGCACACTCAGCCCATTAAAAAGTACAATATCCAGCCCTTCCACCATCTCCAAATTCCATGTAATCAGAAGAGCAAATGTGTTTCACAGCTCGAGAAAAACTGTTTAGTGCCAAGGACATATACCAACCTCACGGTCAGCTGTAACATTCCACAGGGATGTCTAACCCAGAACACTGTCCAACAGCCTTCTTGGCTGTGACACTGTTAAGATGTGAAAGTCAAATGTCTGTGTGAAGAAAGTTGGTCAGTCCAGGTGAAAATACATTCATCCCCCAGTGGAAATTGAACTCACTAATTACCACTGGGCTTGGCTCACTGCTGAAAACCCTTCTCCCTAGATTAGTTTAAAATGGGTAACACTTCTATTCCAGGCAGACACCAAGGTTTTAAATATGCCTTTGATGATTTAAATCACTCAGACATGTAAACACTTGCTGTGATTGTCTAAGACTCAGTTTCCATACTCAAAGCTGTATTTGGTTTTCAAAATCTAAAAACCAAGACTTGATGTTAAGCAATTCTTATCTTTTAATAGATATAATATGTAAAAGTTTATATTCAAAAGCGTTCTTTAAGAAAAAGACAATCTCTCCTTCACTAAAAAAGGGCCAACCACCCCTTTTAACCACTTTATCAAAGTTCCATTCAAACTCTTTTATGTGTCAATCCCTTAGAGTTCTGTACTTAATTCACACCCTTGTATAATCCACACCCTTGTTTGAGAGTTTTTAACCACATGTACAGAATATGATGGAGATGTTCTATAATGACTTTTTCAAGCCTACGTCAGTTGTAGTTTTAGATTTCTGACACCATTGAAGATGGCTGGAGCTCCGTCTCAAATTCAAAGCATTTGTGCGGCAGGAAGTGATTAGAATTGTAACTTGAGACTTGATCCTATTTCCAAATTTCTCTACTCTCATTCCCAAGGAACTTCAATCTCAATAAGCCCCACAATATCAATCTCAATTAAATTTATCTGGGGAGAACAGATAAAGGGTACCAACTCTTATCCTTGCTTTGAAAAACAGTCAGGATTTTGTAAAATACTTGGAAACTAAACAGTGATCAATTCTGAGTAAGACAACGAATGAGAAAAGCGTATCAGTATTCCTTCTACTATATGTATCATCACTGGGTCTGAAGTACTACAAGTAAGAGACAATTCCTGAGTGTTCTTATAAGGACCTGGCACATATACAAAGAAAAGCAGATGCTCTGTTTTCAAAGGTGCAATTTGACATATTTTGACCAAGGCCTTTTCCCCTTCTAAGTCTTCATTGTCCCTTCATTAAAAACCATAAGTCATATAGGCTCTATCTGATACATGGATTGTATAATAATTATTCTATGAAAAGAATTTTCTGAACTTACTAATTAAGAGGTTTAAAGAAATAAGTATATTGTAAATAATTTAACTCACCTACCTCACACTGAAATGATTTACTTATCTGGTGCACTTACTGACAGAAACTCAATGATTTGTTACATTCACCATGGTAATTTTATTTTGCAAAAGTCAGATTTCTTGGTTGAATGAAAAATGGCAAATTGATTCATCAAAAATTAAGTAAAAGCAAGCATTTAAAACTATGTGTTTCTACTGAAAAGGTAAAATCATTATCGTACTGATGAATTCTAGCCTTATCTCTAAATCTGTCATACAAACCTAAGGTTGCCTCATTTAACATTTATGTTCATTCCTAATATCTCTTAAAATGGAGATTTTTCCAGACATGGAGCAATATTAATATATTTAAGTACTAATTTTTATTCTTGAAAACTAAAGAAAGATCTCTCCTGCTCTTCCCCCTTCCAAACACCCAACCTCCCCAACCCCTGCCATGTCTCCCCTATACATTCTGCCTAACGCATACAAGGTGCTCAAAAAGTCTATCATATGAGCATACTCTTGCCCCCACATGCATGTCCACACATCCTCACTCCTTGGTGTGGTATTTCTTTGCTTTCCTTACTCACTAATAAGTTGCATCAGAATGTTGATGTGGGCAAAGGAATGAAGAAACTATCATACTTTCAATATACTCATGGCACCATCTTGTGGTAATTCTTGGTATCGTGTTTTCAAGTTTAATTTTTAAAGTTCTTCAAACATGTCTGGGAAAACACATTTGAGGATAAATTTAACAATTTAAATATGCATGAGATTCAATGTGATAAATCTTGCCTATGTATTTAAAATCCCACACACATATTTTAAGAGTTATAATATCTATCATTATTGTCTTGACCCCAGAAGCCATTTAATACCAATAACCGTTTCTTGAATGTAGAATAGGAATGACATTAACAAATCTTTAAGCAGGAGGGGAGAAACAATAACTGAGGATCCTGGGGGTGTCAAAGAACAGCACAGACTATAGCAGCCAAAAAAATAAAATAAAATTATATATAACACTGCAACTGACAACCCATTTTCAATCCCACTGTCCATTCCCACGTCCAAACTACTACTCCACTTCCTGCTGCAAAATACCCAGGTTTTATCACCCTCATCTTCTCCCCCATCCCAAGCATCCTGACTTTAAAATCTACTCAAACTCAGTTTAAAATTTCTAAGGCCAAATAAAAGATGCCACTACTTTAATCAAGATGCAGAGCGTATTTTTCCACCCCTTGAATTTGAGCTGGCATTGTGTCTTAGGCCATTCCTGCTCCTGTAAGAGAATACCACAGACTGATATGATTCTTTTTTTTATTTATTTATTTTATAAAGTACACAATTTATGTATTTTGAAAATAATTTGACTTTTTAAAAAGAATTTTCTAGTTTTTACATTGGAAACACAAATATTGTAGAATGTACATTCAAAGCTGAAATTCTGCTTTCAGATATGCAAAGCATAGGTTGTTTATAAATTCCTTATCTCATGGAATCCTTGTGTAGAAATGCAACCCTTAACATTTGGAGACCTTTCATCTGTGGTGAATCGCAGATTGCTATGATTCTTTAAATAATAGAAATTTATTTATCACAGTTCTGAAGGCTGAGAAGTCCAAGATCAAGGTATCAGCAGATTTGGTGTCTGGTAAGTGCTTGCTCGCTCCTTCTAAGATGACGCCTTGTTGCCGCATCCTCCAGAGGAAACCAACGCTGTGTCCTCACTTGGTGGAAAAGCAGAAGGAGCAGGCAGCTCTTGAAGCCTCTTTCATAAGAGCACTAATCCCATTCATAATGGTGGCACCCTCATGGCCTAATCACCTCTCAAAGGCACAACCTCTTAAGACTGTCACGTTGGGGTTTAAGTGCTAATGTATGAATTTTAGAGAAACACAAACATTCAAACCATAGCACCTTGTGACTAGCTCTGACCAAAAGAATGCAGTAAGTTGCAGCTGCTGTTCTTGCTGTCTTGCAACACTGCTCTGTGACTGCTGGGTAACAAAGCCTGGCCTAATCTCCTTGAGGAGGAGTCTGCTGGTGAGAATTATCCAGCCTACAGCCAGCAGCAACTGCTAGATATATGTGCAAAGCCATCTAAAACCATCTAACCCAGCTACTCTGTAACAGCCTGCAGCTCCACAGGTGTTCACCCATGAGTTCAGCACAAGAACCACCTAGCTGAGCCCAGCCCACATTTCTGACCCACAGAATCACAATTAAAGTAAAACACTGTTTTAAAATTTTTTCTGAAAGCTTCTGCCTACCTTTCCAAACTTCTCTCGTGTTTTCTTCTATCAATAATTGCCTTACTCAGTTTCAGCCATATCTCAGGTTTTTAGACACACCAAGTTTTTCCTCAAGTTGAGATTTTGAGCATTCTCTTCATTCCCTTTGGATCACTTTTCTCTATTCTCTTTGCTTGACTAACTTTTTTTTTTACGTCTTAAAATTTTAATCTTAAATGAGAATGGATAGCAGAGGGCAGGATGTCAGTCACTAGCCACCCTTCATAGAGAACTAATATAGTCAGTTTTATCTGGACTTGGGAAGCTGTGGATGGGTCATGGAAAAAATAAGCTCTGCAATTGTGTGGTATCCTGGGGAAGCAATACCTAAGTGAGATGTCTGGAACTGATGTGGAGGCTCCTAGTTAACATAAACCAGAGTGACAGCAAGAACTCAGAACAACTTAGCTCTGAATTCCAGCAACTACCTGTGACTTTCTTATCTATGTCTTTGCAGCTGTTTTCCCTGTACCTCTGTTCCCACAGAACCGGAAGACCCTTTTTCCTGTTCTGATTCCTTTCTACCTTTGCAAAGGGATCTTCCTCTTTCCCTCAAAATCACACTTCACTCCAATAATAAGAAACTATTTATAGTTTGTTCCTACATGCATCTGTGTTGCCGTTGCCTATACCTGGAATGTTTTTTCTTGAATAATTTGAAACTCATCTTTGAATACTCATCTCAAAGATCACCTCCTCTGGGAAGCCTTCCCTGACCTCCAAAAAGTTAATCATTCCTTTTTCAGTGCCACATCTACGTTATTTGTAGGTCTGCCATTGTTCTTAGCATACCATATTGCAATTCAATTATTTAAATATTTATTTTCTCTTGATACTTAAGGTATTGTTTTATTAATCTCTGTAAAATAGGCACTTGGTAATATTTAAAATAAGAAAAATCCCCAAGGTTCTGTTTCCTATTATCTCCAATTATGCTACTAGAAAACTGGGGGGTTTAGGTAGTCATCTTTATTAAAATTTTTAACTGAAATTTTTATCAAGATAATCAGAGATTCACATGCAATTGTAAGAAATAATGGACTTTTCTTGAACACCTTGCCCAGCTTCTACCCATAGTAAAAAATTTTTAAAGCTATAGAATAATAGTGTAATCAGGATATTGACATTGATCTGATGTACAAATTTTATTCAGATTTCCCCAGTATTACTTGTATTTGTGTGTGTGTGTGTGTGTGTGTGTGTGTGTATGACCTGTGTAGATTCACGTATCCCCCACCAGGGGTCTCTCATGTTGCAGCTTTGTACCCATATCTACTTCCTTCTTGAAACTCACCCCTGTCCCTTACCAACCACTAATTTGTCCTCTACTTCTACAATTTTGCTATTTCAAAAATGTTGTATAAATGGAATCCATACAGTATGTAACCTTTGGGGATTGGCTTTTTCCACTCAGTATAATTCCCTGAAGATCCATCCAAGTTGTTGCATGTATCAAGGGTTCACTCCTTTTTATTGTTGAGTAGTATTCCTTAGCACAGATGTACCACAGTTTAAGAAGTCACCCCCAAAAGATATCCATGTCAAATCCTTAGAACCCGTGAGTGCTATCTTTTTTGCAAAAAGTCTCATTGCAGATGTGATTGTTAGGAATCTTGAGATGAGGAAACAATCCAGGATTTTACAGGTGAGCTCTAAACCCAATAGCAAGCATCCTTACGAGACAAGGAGAAAGGAGATCTGAAGAAAATACATAGACATACAGAGCAGAAGATGTCGTGAAAACAGAAGCAGAGACTGGAGTGATGCAGCCACAAGTCTAGGAATTCTGGGGCAGCCACCAGAAGTTTTAAATTTTTATGTTTTTACATTTAAATCTATAATTCATTTTGAGTTAATCTTTTTATACAGTGTCAGATTTAGGCCTAAGATTTTGTTTTGTGGCCTACAGCTGTTCAATTACTCCAGGACTTGAAAAGGTATTCTTCCTCCATTGACTTGCTTTTGTATCTTTATCAAAAAATCAATTGAGTATGTGTGTGTGGATCTATGCCTGGGTTCTCTAGTCTTTTTCATCTCTCTCACTCTCTCCAATAAAACTACTGTCTTGATTACTTTAATATATGATAAGCCTCAATATTGGGTAGAGAGATCCCTCCTTTTTTCTCCTTCGTCAAGTTTTAGCTAGCAGCTAAACTAGCTAAAAGGTCTGTGCTTTTTCATATAAATGTTAGCATAATCTTGTCTATGTCTACAAAAAGAAATTGCTGAGATTTTGATAGAAATTGCATGAAAGTTATAGATCAGTTTAAGGAGAACTGGCATCTTAATCTTGTTGAGTTTTCTAATCCTGATTTATTAAACACATGGGATGTCTCTCCATTTATGTAGGTCTTCAATTTCTTTTCTCAGCATTTTGTAATTTTCAGCATATAGATCCTACACATGTTTTTTAAAGTGTATTTCTAAGTATTTCATTGTATTGGGGAGTGATTATAAATGGTATTGCATTTAAAAATTTTGATTTCCATATGTTCATTTTTAGTATATAAATATAATATGTGATTTTTTTTTTTTTTTTTTGAGACAAGGTCTCACTCTATCACCCAGTTGGGAGTACAGTGGTGTGATTGCAGCGCACTGCACCCTCAACCTCTTGAGCCCAAGCAATCCTCCCACCACAGCCTCCTGAGTAGCTGGGACTACAGGTGTGCACCACCATGCCTGGCTAACTTTTTCTTTTTTTTTAGAGACAGGTTGTGTTTCCCAGGTTGGTCTTGAACTCCTAGGCTCAAGTGATCTTCTTTCCTCAGTCTCTCAAAGTACTAGGATTACAGGCTTTTATTTTTATTTGTTTTCCTTGCCTTAATATAGTGGCTAGAACTTCCAGCACTATGATGAATAAGAGAATTGAGAGTGGACATCCTTCCCCTGCTCTTGGTCTTAGAAGAAAAACATTCAATCTTTCACCATTAAGTATGATGTTACCTGTAGACTTTGTTTAGATGCTTCTATTAAATCAAGGTAGTTTCCCTTTATTCCAAGCTTGCTAAAAATGTGTGTCGGGTTTTCTTGAATGCTTTTACTGCATTAATGGATGTGATCATGTGAGTTCTCTTCTTTAACATGTTGATGTGGTAGATTAATTTTTTTTTTTTTTTTAAGACATGGAGTCCTGCTCTGTTGCCCAGGCTGGAGTGCAGTGGCGTGATCTCGGCTCACCGCAACCTCTACCTCCCAGGTTCAAGTGATTCTCCTGCCTCAGCCTCCTAAGTAGCTGGGATTACAGGCATACGCTACTATGCCCAGCTAATTTTTTAATGTTTTTAGTAGAGATGGGGTTTTGTCATGTTGGCCAGGCTGGTCTCGAACTGCTGACCTCAGGTGATCTGCCCACTTCGGCCTCCCAAAGTGCTGGGATTGCAGGCGTGAGCCGCCGTGCCCAGGTGGTAGATTATTAATTTTTAAATGGTGAGCCAGTTTTACATATCTGGAATAAATCCCACTTAGTTATGGTATACAATTCTTTTCATACATTGTTGGATTCAATTTGCTTATATTTTGTTGAGAATTTTTTACTCTAAGTTTATGATATACTATTCTGTAGGGTTTTTAAAATAATGTGTTGTCTGATTCGGGTATTAGGATAATACTAGCCTCATAAAATACGTTGGGAAGTGTTTCCTCTACTATTTGCTGAAAGCAACTGTATAAAATTGGTGTCAATTTAAAAAATCTTTGGTAGAATTCCACTGAAACCATATGAATCCAGAAATTTGTTTTTCAAGTGCTTTGTAATGACAAATTCAGCTTATTTGATGGCTATAGGTCTATTCAGATTGTCTACTTTTAAATTTATGTTTATGTTTATTTATTTTTGAGATGGAGTCTTGGTCTGTCTCCTAGGCTGGAGTGCAATGGCATGATCTTGGCTCACCACAACCTATGCCTCTGGGGTTCAGGCGATTCTCCTGTCTCAATCTCCAGAATAGCTGGAATTACAAGCACATATCACCACAACAGGTTAATTTTTGTATTTTTAGTAGAGACAGGGTTTCACCATGTTGTCCAGGCTGGTGTAAACATCTGACCTCAAGTGATCTGCCCACCTTGGCCCCCCAAAGTGCTGGGATTACAGGCAGGAGCCACCACACCCAGCCCAGATAGTGTATGTTTATTTTAGTTGAATTTTAGTTATTTATGGTTTCTGAAGGACTGGTTCATCCTTCTCACTTGTCAAATTTCTGAATACAAGTTTTTAGTATTTGCTTATTATATTTTTAATTGCTGCAAGTTCTGTCATAATATCATGTATCTCATCGGTATCTCCTTCTTTCTTGTCCTCATCAGTCTTGCTAAAAGCTTACAAATTTCATTGCTTTTATTAAAGAACACGCTTTTTGCTTTATGGACTCTTCCTCTGTCGCTTTCCTATTTTCAGCTTCACAGATTGTTGGTGTAGGTCTTTATTACTTTCTTCCTTCCATTTGCTTGTGGCTTGGTTTTTCTATTCTTTTCTAGCTTCTTGGTTGGGAACTTACTTGAGAACATTTTTCATTTCAAATATAAGCATTTAAGGCCATAAATTTCCAGCTCTGCACTGCTTTAGCTTCATCCCACATACTTTACTATGTTGTGCTTTCATTTTCATCTAGTTTTTGCTTTGAGACTTCTTCTTTGATTCATAGATTTAAGAGATACATTGTTTAATTTTCCTGTTTTTCTACTACTAATTTCTACTTGATTTCATTATGGTCAGAGAAAATATTATATATGATTACAGTTCCTTCAGATGCATTAAGGTTTGTGTTGTGGTTCAATATATGGTCTATCTTTGTGAATAGTTGTATAGGCACTTGGGGAAAAAAGTGTTCTACTGTTATTAAGTAGAGTTCAATATAAATTAATTAGATCATGTTAGCTGATTGTATTGTTCAGACCTTCTAAATTCTTGCTTATTTTGTTTAATAACCCTATCAGTTGCTGAAAGTGGGTCCCCAATGGCAATTGTAAATTTATCCATTTATTTTTTCTGCTCTATCAGTTATTGCTTCATGTATTTTGAGGCTCTGCTGTCTGGTGTATGAACGTTTAGGATCATTATGTCTTCCTGATGAGTTGAACATTTTATCAGTACATAATGTCTTGCTCTGTCTCTAGTAAATTTCTTTACTCCCTACTTCATCAGACATTAATATAGCTACCCCTGCCTTTATTTTTGAAATTACTGTTTGCATGATATATTATTTTCCATCCTTTTACTTTCAGCGTACCTCTTGTTGATTTTGAAGTGAGTTTCTTGTAAGCAGCATATAGTTGGGTTATTTTTTAAAAAATGCACTTTTTCTCTTGATTGGTTTATTGAGGCTATTTACATTTAAAGTAATTATTGACGTTAGCCTTTAAGTCTAACATTTTATTATTTGCTTTCTGTTTTTTCCTTTGGCTCTTGGTCCTCTGTTTCTCTCTTCTTTCTGTCCTGTGGCTTACTTGAACACTTATTAGGACTCCATCTTTATTTATTTATATTTTGGTTGTATCTCTTTGTATAGTTTTCACAGTGGTTGCCATTAACATTATAATGATATATGTATGTGACTTATGGCAGACAATTTATTGGTATTAGCATTTAACATCCCTACTTTCAAATATCATTGTTTTTAGCATCACATGATTATAATTTGTTTCAGTCATCAAATATGATTTACAAAGCTAATGAAGAAAATGATAACATATCGATTAATTTTATGTGTCAATTTGACTGGGTCACTGGATGTTCAGATATTTGGTTACACATTATTCTGGGTATTTCTTCCTGCCTGACTGCCTTCCACCTGTGACATTAGTTTTTTTTTTCCCTGCCTTCAGACTCAAATTGAAACATCAGCTCCTCCTGGGTCTTGAGCCAGCCAGCCCTCAGGCTAGAACTACACCATGAAATCTTCTGAATCTCATGTTTTTTGGACTTAGGCTGGAATGACACCATTGGCTGTCCTGAGTCTCCAGATATCCTACAGATCTTGAAAATTAGAGGCCTCCATAATTGTGTGAGCTAATTCTCCTTTCTCCTACCAGTTCTGCTTCTCTGGAGAACCCTACTACAGGTAGTGTATTATGAACCATATTTCTATTCTTTCCATTGTTCTTTCTTCTTTCCTTCTCAAAGCTCCAAGATTCATTCTTTTATCATTTCCTTTCTAGTTGAAAAATTTATTTTAGCCAATATTTAAGGATACACCTGTTAATGATAGATTATGCTGCCTAGTACAAACTCCATCTCATGTGATGATAGATATTTAATTCCAGGCAGTGTGAAGTGACTTTCCCCAGAGTTGCATCTAGATTTGGGGTGGGTTGAGGAGGGTACTTACAGGCTTACATGGTTCCAGGGCTCAGGTAGGAGTGTTTATGGCCTGGCTGTCACTTCTGCACATGGACATCTGCTGAGGCATGTTTATTTCTGTCTGATATTTAGTCATTAGTTCCTGCAAGAACTGTGAGGTATTTCTTTGCTGTGTTACATGTAAAACATTATCCTGCCACTGTCCCAGTCCAACAGAAAAGACTATGTGCCTGTGGTTCCCAGGTTCTACAGCAGCTTCGGTACTCCCTAAGCCCATAGGAAATCATAAGATTGCCTCAGCTCCACCTGCCCACCCTTGCTAGGGGCCAGGAACACCAGGGTCTTACTGTCTTTGTGGACCGTTCTGTGAGACAGAAACTCACAACTACTTTTTCTGGAAGCCAAGACCCATCTGTGGTTTCTGTTATTTCCACTTACCCCTTGGAACTGGATGGGGAAAGCATTAGGGATCTTTTATATGCAAACTAAGTTACCTCAGCTCTTTTTGCTTCCCCTTTGAGTCTCTCTTTCACAGCCTAGTGTATTATAAAACATTTGGCTAGGGAGACAGTGCTGGGAAAAGGACTTTGCTGCTACTTATCATAAGTCCCTTGCTCACATACACTGATTACACACACACACACACACACACACACACACACACACACACACACACATACCAGACTGGTTTCAGGTACACTCTAAGAATCTTCCTGTTGTTCTAAAGCTCAGATCTAAAAGTTCTATAAATACCCTGAATACTAAATTTGGCAGAAGAACTTCCAGTGGCTAGGGGTCAGCCACCTTTTATTACTAGAAACGTGTCTCAACCATCACCCTGTGGACCCAATTCCCATCCATGCCAACTCCAACACTGTAAAACCAACCCAGAAGAGGGGAAGTCACCTCTTAAATTAACAGTTCTTGGGAAGAATATCTACAACACATACTTTTTTCTACAGGGGTGAAATGGGCTTCGATTTTCTTCCCTGTGTTTGTTTTCTGGGGCTGTTGTAACAAAGTACCACAAACTAAGTGGCTTACACAACAGAAATTTATCATCTTATAGTTCTAGAGGCTAGAAGTAAAAAAAAAAAATCAATGTGTTACTTGGGTTGGTTCCTTCTGAGGGCTATGAGGGAAGGATCTATTCCAGGACTCTCTCCTTGGCTTGTAGATGGCTGTCTTCTCCCTGTATCTCTTCTCACATCATCTTCCCTCTCTGTGCATATTTGTCTGTGTCCAAATTTCTGGTGTTTTTGTAAGCATATCAGTCACATAGGATTACAGCCCACCCTAAAGACTTCATTCCTCTGTAAAGACCCTCACTCTAAATAAGGTCATATTCTGAGGTACTGGGGGTTAGAATTCCAATATATCTTTTTTTATTTTGTGGAGAAACACAATTCAACCCTTAATACTCTCTGAAGCCAAGTGATGGGCAAAAAAGGAAGAGCGGCATTTTGTTTCTTGTTTAAGTGCCTGCTTTGTCAGTGGGCTTGCCAGCCTTCCCTGTGCTACCTGAGCAGGAAAGAAAGCCCCCCACAATCCACTCCACCTGTACTTGCCTGGGCCCCAGTAGTTCCAGGTTTTCAAGAGGAATGTTCATTCTCAGATGGATTCTGACCTCAATCCCCAAGCATTGATGCATATGAGAACAGAGGATACAATCTTGCCAGGACTACCATAATGTGGAAGAAAGAGGCACATACAGTCAAGGAATGAAGGTTTTTGCTAACAACTATGAGCAAGCTGGAAGATGCAGCTATCTCACAAAGGACTCTCAATGCCTAAGGGACCACCTGGGGGATCCCTTCATCCACAGGGTCTGTTAGGAGGATGTATGAGCCACAGAGATAGCCAAAATAGTAGTCAGCAATTAAGAACAGTATTGCCACCTTGCGGAGGCTGTAAGGTAAGGTAAATCTCCGCCTTTTCATCCTTCTGTTTTCCCACCACTAGGCTGAAGAGCAGGCTGAGGCAGGGGTAGGGTAGAAGCTCATGTGCCCAGCCCTCCACTCAAAGTTCTAGAGTCCATCTAGACAAATCTTAATTTGGCAATAAAATGTTGTTTTCATAAATAGAGTTGAATCTTCTAAATCAAAGAATCTTTCTGAATATACAAAAGTGAAAAGCTATGAGTTAAGCGAGTGTTAAGAGAGCTGCTACCCAGCGAAACACAAATTTGGTAGATCAAAAGTGAGGAAAGTGACCGAAAAAAATGAAATGATGTCAGGCTTGAACCTCATTAAGTGGAGACTCTAAATAGTAGATAGTGTACACATGCACACATGATAGCACTAGGTATATTCTGCTTTAGTTCCTGCTGTTTCACTTAGCATTATATCACGGACAATTTCTCCTATCATGAGATATTCTTCAGAAATATAATTTTTAATGACTATGGTATTCATAGACATTTACACTCTAACAGATGCAATTCAAACTTTTACTCAGGCTATTTGTGCTCTAACTTAGGTATCAGTTTTGAACCTAACACTAAATATATATATATAATGTACAATATTATTATTAATAATATATATTATGTATGATATAATATATATTTTTCTCTATGGGGTGAAATGGGCTTTGATTTGTTATACATTATATATTATTAATTAACAATATAATATTATACATTATATGTGTGTGTATATATATATATATATTTTTTTTTTACTTTTTTTGAGATGGAGTCTCACTCTGTTGCCCAGGTTGGAGCGCAGTGGCACAATCTTGGCTCAATGCAACCTCCACCTCCTGGGTTCAAGCAATTTTCCTGCCTCAGCCTCCCGAGCAGCTGGGATTACAGGTGTGTGCCACCATGCCTGGCTAATTTTTGTAATTTTAGTAGATACGGGGTTTCACCATGTTGCCCAGGCTGGTCTTGAACTCCTGGCCTCAAGCGATCCACCTGCCTCAGCCTCCCAAAGTGCTGGGATTACAGGCGTGAGCCACTGCGCCCAGCCGTAACACTAATTATATTTTTAATATATAACTATAGGTAAATCAATACACTTGGAATAATTATAATTATCATAATAAATAGAAAATGGAAAAATAATTTTCTACTAAGTGTGTATCTTATATCCTCTAAGCCCCTTTACTTTCTTTCACAACAGAGTAAAAAGTAGTTAGATTTGGCTTGAAATGCAAAAATTATTTATTTACAGCACACCAAGAACCATGTAACAGCACGGAGTGAAATTCCAACAAATGTTTTCTCTGTATCATCTCACTTCAAGCTGGGGCCTCATTACAGAACAAATCCTTGCTAGAGCAGGATTTGGAGCTCTTCCCCCACATTTGGGAGGAGGCTTATCTTGGCCTCCCACCTCAAACCTTGGGAGGAAGCTCGCCTTTTGTAGAAATCTTCATCATGGATAACGACAAATTTCACATTTTTCTTTAACTCTGTCACAGTGAAGATACCCAATGACCAGCAATGTAGAGGAGGAGGGGCTGCCCAAGAATAACATAAAGGATGTGAAAGATTGTTTAGAATTCAGGGCAGAGGCAGAAATGCAAAAATTCCTGAGCTTCTGCCTCTATCCAGCCCACAAGGAAAGGGTGAGAGGCAAGTGAAAGTGATAGATGATGGAGCTGGATTTCAGAGGGAAGCCTTGTTGGTTTTGGCAATGCCTGTTCCTATTGTTAGAACACCCAGCACACTGCTGGCAACTCTCTAAAAGAATATGACAAGTTTAACATGCAAGATTCATGCTCCTCTCCTGCATCACAGGATGTTATAAATAAAGCTGTAGCTTTTTATACACTATCAAATGGTATGCCACCCAATAGAAAGCAGATAAAGGAAATCCAAGAAAGCTAATTTTAAGAGAGGGAAAAAATGACATCACTGATGCATTTTAAACACATTTCAAAATACATTCAGAAGTGTTCACACATTGTGGGGATACAGGAAGTCTCTGGCCCCCATATACAAATTGCACGCATGTGTGTACATGTGTGTGTGCCAGTGTATGTCAGTGGGTGTAACAAATATTTCGAGAGGTGACAAACAGTTCATGGATTTTACCTGTAGGAGAAAGAGTACATGTTATCATGGTGGCCCAGTTTTAAGGTAAAAATTAAGTCTTGTTCTAAATCCTTCATTTTCCAGACCAGGACCATCTCTCCCCACGGCACATGGAACCCGGGACCCTGCCTCCTACCTGTGCTGCTGTTGCTGCTGGGGCTGGCCTGGGCGGGTGGTGGGGGCTGCCCATCACTCAGCTGCTTCACTCGTTTGCGGTGGGATTTACCGTTGGAATGCACCTGAGCCTGGGCTGCAGAGTTCAGCTGGATGTTGCACACCTCACAGAAGGAGAAAAGAATTTTCTTTTTCTCTTTGCTCAACTGGTCCTCAGGCCTGTCGTTCTTTATCCCCTTTTCTTCAAAGCCCCGTAGAAAATTTGCCATATTCATGATTCCATCTTCAAGATGGTTGTCAGGGCTTAAGGAGTACCTCATGCCTGAAAATCAAAACAAGTACAAGTGCTTCTGAAATTATATAACCCTTCTTATTTTCTAATATGATTACAATTCATCTTTAATGGTTTGTTTAAGCTAAAGTTGCCCAGCTACCCAGTGGTTACTCCTAGAAAAATAATCATCAGAAGTACCTAAGTAAGCAAGTATGGTCTTTGAACGTGAGTTCCTTGTGCCTGGGGGTTTTTAAACAGAAGTTCCTTTCACCTGGAGCCCTTTTACCCCATCCTTGCCTGTCTTCTCATCATGTCCCACCCTCTTTACTCTTTTAATTTCCCACCCATGAGATCTCCACTGGCAAATTACCTTCTTCATGAAACCCTTTCTGACCCTGGACACAAGGCAAGATCTGGTTATATGCTCACATTGTGCTATGTGACACCTATCAGAGTATGCATTTCTTAGGTAACTGTGCAATTACTTGGCTTATATCCGTCTCCCCATTAGAGTATAAGCTCTATGAGGACCATCACTTCATCTCTGGATATCTCGTAGGCCTACAACTGCACCTTTTACATAATAGGCATTCAAATTTTATTGAAGAAAGGAATAAATGATGTTATGAATCTGGGATTGTGAAAATGTTAATGTGTAGACACAAATGTATACACAATCAGTATATGCCTAGGCATATACAAACAGATACATGCCTTAACTGCAGGGGAGGTAACAAAGAACAAAACACCCTATGTCTGCAACTTACATTGGGTTGTGTTCTAAACGTCCCTTGATAAGTCAGCCAACAGGAATTTGGACATATTTTCTTATCCTTGTAGTGAAACAAGTTGTTTTTCGGTTTCCAGGTTAGCCCATTAACATCAATTTAATATTTGATGGAGTTGAAATGTAGAACATCTGAAATACAAAATAATACAAAATTTTAGTAAACTGATAATTGAAAAAGAATAAAATAGAATAAGACATAATTTTGTATATTTTTAAGTATTGATATTTTCTTCATTTGTTTAGATAAAAGTACAGAGGTAGATTACAGACTAAGGGAAGATTCAAAAGGGATTTTCAAAACTTTGAGACCCTTGGTTGATGAAGATTGTCTTGACTTTTTTTTTCAGTGCCATTTTATGTAATTTTTCATTTTAGTTAATACCAGGAATACCAGCATTTTCAAAATTATCAGTGGGATTATAACAATGTTTTGGTTTACAATTTGAATAAATAAAAAGACATTTCCCAAAAAGAAAGGGGAGGGGAATTTGGCAAAAATTAAGGGAAAACGGTATGTGTGAGGAAGAATGGCTGAGGTGGCAGTGCTGTGCCATAAGAGATGAAGAGTTTATATGAAGGAAGGATCGTGGCTTGTAAGGGACTTCTGCTCATAGAACAAACAAAACGAGGCATTGGCTTTCAACAGTCCTTTTGATCCAAGTTGTCTCGGAGCTCTAAGAAAAGGAATGAACTACTAGAGACAAGTCCATATTTGGAGTGTTCACAAGTAGGATGTTTAAAATTCAGAAAAGGCATGACCATAAAACCCGATATTGATTCTAATGTACAGTATGCCAAAAAATCTCCCTATTCATACCCATACATCCAATTATGAAGGTTGTTTGAACACTGTTAATTTTGATATGCAAAACCTACTTGTCCCTTTTAATACTTTAACCTGATAATACCATTTTAAGGAACTCTCTTACACAAAATTTTCCAAGTCAATCTATTCCTTTTAGCTCTGGCCTTAAAGTCTGCTCAAACTATGCAGAAATCAGGTTTAAGCAGTTCCTGTAGCTAAGCTACAGAAAACAATTCAGCTATAATTGAAATGGGGTTTGAACTGCACATAAATATTTTTTCTTTTATTCCTTAAACCTAAGATATTATGTTATCACAAAGTCACTTTTCTCATACAACTTAAGAAAATATCAGTGCCGTATTAGTTATGTTCAAATATCTATATCTTCTCTTAAAATATTAAAACACATAATAAGAATTAGTTGAAATAAGTAAGTGATTTTTAAAATGAGCTCATTACTAACATTTTGCCCTGTCTAGAAAACTAATCCACTGTGAAACATAAGAAAAGCCAACAGGCCGGGCGCGGTGGCTCAAGCCTGTAATCCCAGCACTTTGGGAGGCCGAGACGGGCAGATCACGAGGTCAGGAGATCGAGACCATCCTGGCTAACACGGTGAAACCCCGTCTCTACTAAAAATAGAAAAACTAGCCGGGCGAGGTGGCGGGCGCTTGTAGTCCCAGCTACTCGGGAGGCTGAGGCAGGAGAATGGCGTAAACCCAGGAGGCGGAGCTTGCAGTGAGCTGAGATCCGGCCACTGCACTCCAGTCCGGGCGACAGAGCGAGACTCCGCCTCAAAAAAAAAAAAAAGAAAAGCCAATAACGTTTAACCTTGCAGAACGAGGCCAGGCACCATCGTACTCAATCATTGAAACCTAAGTTTATATTTCACCTCAAACAAGCAAGATCCTTGACTCAGCGGAGAACTGTTGACACTTTCATCTGACAGTTTAACCTTTGGAGGTGCACAGGCTTGTCCATATTGCAAACTAACACATAGTATTTCACAGACACGGGACATACATCATAATGTTCCTACGACTCTTTTGTTTGCATTATCTCATAAAAAATAAAGCCATGTTACCTGTGCTTTTATGATTGTCATTTATCCTGGAAAGTATTCTACTTTTGATTTATTTAAATATACATATTTTAAGTAGGAAGAAAGAAATCTTTCATATAAAATAAATGGCTCTTCTAGAATTCTGTAACCTTTCAGAGTACCAGCATCTTTCATAACCTTTCAACTGTATTTTACCTTCTCCAAGAGTTACTTTCACAAGTGACCTCCCAAACCTCCAACATCGCATTCATGGGCCACTCTAGAAAAGATCCAGTGCCTGGGGGTAGGGTGTGCATTCTGTTCACCAAATCCCAATTTATTAGTCCTAGTTCTGCCTTCACACTACCTTTTCTCTCAGCGGAAAAATAAGGTCAGCTTCTGCTAACAGCCACTTGCAACCAAAGTATATTTAGCTGCAGAGGTCTTGGGGAAAAGACCTAGAGGTGGCAGAGAGGCAAGCTATCAGTCTCAGCATCCACTTTTGGCCTGAGATGATATAATTTCTAGGCTTATAATATGTGTGAATGTGATAACATTTATAATATCAGCTTTCTCGCTAAGGGGAAAGTAACAGTAAGTTTAAATGGAAGAAGAGAGAAAAATCTCACTTTCTATTTTAAAGTTTTTCATCAGACTATCTTAATTACATGTTTCACTTGAGTGGGAGAGAAGGACCTTCGGGGGTGTCTGATTTAAAACAGAGCAGTGGGCAGCACTGTGCTTTGGACTGCCAGGAATGACTGTAAGAAAAGTCAGGAAAACTGAACCAAAAATTCTATGCTTTTTGTGTATTATTTTGCCAGATTAGATGACCAACAACTTAATATTTGTAAGAGAATAAGATATTTTAGTGCAGGCAAAAGAATGAGAAAAGGTTGGTTCTTGAGTTGCTGCTTTTGGAGAAAAGAGCTGATGAATTCAACCTGGACAGTCAGGGAATATCCAAAGGAGTGATTTTAAATCACTAGGAGGAAATCCATCAGGAAATTTTCCAATGTTACAACTTTCCCTAGGATTTTCCCTGACCTGCATTGTTATCCAATTGTTTTCTATAATTATTTGAAAAAAAAACATGACACTGACGTGGGGGTAAAGACACTTCTGTTGCACATGTACAGTAATACATCCTCTGACTCAGAGTGGCCTCATCAGATGGAGAACAAGTTAAGAGACTGCCTCCCCTTCTATGTAAGTGTGAAAAGGCTCATTCTCCAACTCAAGTCAATCAGTTTATCCACTTCCCATTAATCCCTTAACCCCTAACAACTTGGCTTACAACTCCTTTCCACAGGTAGTGCTTGTCTTTGCAAAGTCACTATAAACACTTCTAATTGCCAAATCCAAGATGGCCGTTTTCTTACTCCCCACTTTCCCTGATGTCCTCATGATGCTCCCTCACCAGGGTCTCTTCCCACCTCTGCATTCCTGAGGCATCGTGTTCACAAAGTTAGCACAACACACAATTCTTATATTATTGGTTTAATTATTTATATAGTTTTATGACATGTATATGGTTTTACTTATTCACTCGCTCGTTTCAGTATATTGTTACAGACTAGGTAGGCAGAGGGCAGGATGCCAGGGAGAAAACAGTGAACATGGTCAAGGAGATGTATGAGAGGACCAAACAATCCAATGAGAAATACAGAGGAGAAAACAAGGAAGTTACAACAAAGTACAATAAATTCTTTGGAAAGGTATACATTTTCTTCCCTTGCTAGATTTCAAGCTCCTTGAGTATAAAAACTATGTTTTATTCATCTTTGTATCCTCAGCATCTAAGATTGCGTTTTGTATAAAATAGGCACTTAATAAATGTTGGCTGAATAAATGAACGCGCTGTATTTGTGTGGGAGGGTGTGAGGTGAGCGGGGTGGGAGGTGAGTGTGATGTGTGTGTATATGTGTTTTATGTGTTTGTGGCCTGTGGTATATGTGATGTGTAGTTTGTGTGTGGGGTGTGTGTGGTATGTACTGGGGTGTATAGGTGTGGAGTGTGTGTGATATGTGTGTGGTCTGTGTACGGTATACGTGAGTGTGATGTGTATAAGTGTGGTGTGCATGGCGTGTGAAGGATGTGTGGTGTGTGTGGGGGATGTATGGGGAGTGTAGGAAGTATATGGGTATAGTGGAGGGTGTGTGTGGTATATGCAGCGTGTGTAGTATGTGTGTGGTATGGGCATGGGGTGTATGCGTGTGTAGCATTGGTTGTGAACACAGTAATGAAGGTCAATGTTTTCTTTCTTTTTTTTTTTTTTGTTTTGAAACAGAGTCTCGCTGTGTCACCCAGGCTGGAATGCAGTGGTGCCATCTTGGCTCACTGCAACCTCCACCTCCTGGGTTCAAGTGATTCTCCTGCCTCAGCCTCCTGAGAACCTGGGACTACAGGCACACACCACCACACCCAGCTAATTTTTGTATTTTTAGTAGAGACAGGGTTCCACAATGTTGGCCAGGATGGTCTCGATCTCCTGACCTTGTGATCCACCTGCCTCGGCCTCCTAAAGTGCTGGGATTACAGGCATGAGCCACTGTACCCAGCCAAGGTCAATGTGTTCTAATTATTTTAGCTTGTATGTGGGCTAAGCACACAGCTGTTTGCATTCTGAGATTAGGAATGGTAATAACGGTGTGCTCCCCAAGGAAAAAGCATCATCACTCATCTGCAAACAAAATCCCAACTGTTTAGGACAGTCTTTCATCCTGTAATTAAAAATAAGGCTTAAAGTTCAAATTCTGACAAAACATGGGTATATTGTGTCAGCATCCATGTGACATTAGCTCTTTCCTGCAACCAACTTTCTCAGGCAATGGAACATGGGGTATTGTGGGAAAGTTTGGGGAATACTTTGTGAAAATTAAAATACATAGATGGAGAAGATATAGGGCTCTGGCACTGCTTTTTACCCATTTAACTATGTTGAAATGCCGGTACTGCCTCCTGAACTTGTACGCATAGGGAGGCAAAAAGTTGAGTTCTGAGTACCAGACTACAAACAATTCCTTTCCCCAAAATACAGTTTCGGAGAAAACTAAGAGAATATTTGGAGAAAACTAGAGAATGTTCATTTCACTGAATGTATTGGTATATTTCATAATAGGATTCAGATAATGAGAGGCTATATTTGATCCAATTCAACTAATCATTTATTAAACACTGATTATAGACAATACGCTATACTTGGCCCTATGGTTAAAGAAATGTATAAAATTAAGAATCTTAAAAAATAAAAAGCTTGTGATACACTAGAAGAGGCAATCCTTCTGCTACTCATTGTTTAGGAGAGTGACTATGGAGAACTCTCTGCATAACAGTCCCCAAAATACTTTGAACTTTTTACATTTGAATGAAGTTATTGCTTAGTAATTGATTTCACTAGACAGTTTTTTGGTCTCATTTTTTCCCCAAGTACTTACTGGCACTTTGTTGAGTACTAGTGAAATAGATTTTAATTGGGGTGCTCTGGTCTAGTGTGAATCCCAAGAGATTGGGATTATTTGACATCAATGGCTGAGTCAGAAAAATTGACATTTAAATGTTCCTAGCAGTTTGTTTCCCTTGCAGAAAAATTTTGAACTCAGCTTTGGAGGCGCACTACTTCTTTATTTTGGAAAAAGCATCTTAGAAGATCTTCATATTATGTAAAGGTAAAGCATAGACTCTATTCTGCAATGGAAACTCTGGAGATAATACAGCTCCAAGGAACTTAATCTGCTTTCCACAATCATATAAAAGGTTGTCTTCACTGTGACACAGCTGCATCTCTGCAAATTATCTTTCCTTTCATAAAATATTTCTTTCCTGCAAGTGGATTTAAATTGTATTGCCCCTGAAAGTTTTTGTTAGATACTGGGAGATGAATGTGTTCAAGTAGTTAACTGCAGGAGATCAGTGGGGACTGGAAGCTGCAAGAACATGAACACATCTTACCTCCAAAAGAACTGCCTGGAATTGTTGAAGCTTGAGCTGGACTATATTGCATGTACCCCATATTTGGGGTCATTCCTGATTGAATAAACCCAACTTTGGAGAAAGTACTGATGTTGTTCTGAATTATCCTAAGAACTAAAGAGAAAGATCACACATTTGTAGAAGGGTGCGAGAAGGAAGAGATGTTTTCACTGTCAGTCTTACCAGAAGATTGACAGGGGGCAGGAAATGGACACTGAGAGGTATGAGACTGTGACTGTCTCTGGGTCTGAGGGAACAGGAGGCCTAGGATCTAGACATGTGAATCTTGTTCCAGGCATTCCTGCTGTGGAAGGGTAAGTTGACCCTTGAAATGGGGTGACAGGCCTGAGACTGGGCAGAGAAGATTTTGCACAATACAAAACACCTGAGGAGGGTTTTGGTCCATGAACTCAGGGAACCCCCATATCTATTTACAATTGTTGAATTATCCTCTTGTATAACATCCTGTACCTTTTTAAAAAATCTTCAAACCATCAGTGAAGTCATGCAAACATCACAATTGATCTTCCTATTACTGTGGGGAATTGTGCAAGAGTCTGGGATGGCATCTGGGGTGAAAGCCATATATGGAAGAGTAGGAACAATGGGCTGAGGGATGCTGGTGACCAACGACAAGGAAGTTAGTGGTCCAAAACCACACAGCTGGTTAAGATGTTGAACATAACCTGGCTTGGGATATCTCAGGGGCTCAAAAAATGCTCAGGACGGGAAACAGATAAAACATTGGAATTCTTGCAGCTAGTAGGGGAGACATTTGAACTATTTTTTGAATTAGGTAATATGATGGGCAAACAGGTTGGGACATTTATGTTACCTAAATGTAAAGAAGATAAGGCTACTTTATTCTCACTTATTATTGTAGATCCAAAGCCAATCAGATGTCTAGCACTTATAAGGTTCTCCATAAATCTTTGACAAAATAAAATAAGTGTTATGATTAATTCAGCTACAGTTCAGCTTCAGCCAAAAGCTGATAGTTAATTTGTTCCTGGCCTTCAGAGGATCCAACTGTTCAATACCTATGTAAATCAGTATCTTTTCTGGCATACTTGTTCATCAAAGTATCTCAAGTTATGGTCACATACAAATAGCATAATGATGACAATAATGAGAACAAGGAATGGATTTTATTTTTAATGCAAGAATATCAATTGTATATGTATATTTCAGATAAAACTAGAATTGAAAGTATTATTTTATGCTTATGACACTGAGACTCTATCAATAGAAGGAAAAGTATTTCTTCTTACAAGCATAAAATGTCACAATAATTAACATGAAAGCTGTTACTTTCATGAAAAAACAACTACAAAACTTCTTAATTAGTTAAATAGAAAAATAAATTGACAGCTAAATGTAGCACTAGCTAAGTAACTATGAACAAAACATATACATACTTTGAAATACACATATCTATAAACAAATACTATTAGGATGGAAATTAGATTATGCTATAACTCGAATCTTTGTAATGATATTAAATAAATACTTAAGCACTATTTTTTTAATTTCATGAAGGCATGAACTTTGCTAGGAAAAAACGGAATCTATTTGAGAATTATTCTCATCTTTTAAAGATGAATTAAAAGCAAAAAACCAGCTTTGCTACCTCTAAATAAATTATTACCTCAAAAAGATAATTAAGTAATACTTAACTCATAATTTTTACTTCCTCATATCAAGAGGCTTTTTATTTATTTATTTATTTTGGAGAGGGGAGCGGGGATGCATGCTTGCTCTGTTGCCCAGGCTGGCAGGCAGTGGCACTATCTAGGCATGCTGCAACCTCTGTCTCCTGGGTTCAAGCAATTCTCCCACTTCAGCCTCGCAAGTAGCTGGAATTGCAGGTATGTGAAAACATGCCCGGCTAATTTTTGTATTTTTAGTGGAGACAGGGTTTCACCAGGTTGTCCGGGCTGGTCTCAAACACCTGAGCTCAAGTGATCCGCCTGCCTCATCCTCCCTAAGTGTCAAGAGTTATTTTTAATCATAGAATTGGTCTTTATTCTTAGTCAAATACTGATTTTAACAGTTAGCTTTTGGTATTCAACCACAAAATGTGTATGCAGTATACCTCTAACTATGAGAAAGAACAATCTTTATTGACTGGGCTCCATAGCCTTCTTTATATGAGGAAGTCTAGATTCCATTCTCCCTCTGCCCTGCAGGGCACTGCTATGCAGCATGAAACAGCAGCAGAGCACAAGACAGCAAACTGCAAAATATAACCAACATAAAAACCTGGGCAAGGGCAGATCTTGCAGCTCTGTTCCTCCTACTACGATTGCCAGGGCTGGAGTGCAACCATATACACTTTCCTAAGAGGGTCCTGGAAGCACTCCAGCAAGTCAATAGCTGAGTCTTCCTGGGAGGTGGGACTGAGCTCTCCTACCTGCTATGGAACATTCTAGGGGCGGAAAGGAACACAGGCAATTGAATGGATGGATTCCTACAAGACAGACCCATCCATCAAGGAAGCGATATTTTCAGTTCACTGACTTCTCAGGTCATCTTTACAAGTTTACAAACAAGTATGGTATTCTCTGGATTTTGCTTTGTGGGAAAGTATAGGTAGAGTCAATCAAAGAGAACACATTACATAGTCTAGTTTTATTTCCAGTCATAATTTCTATATGGTCCATCTAAACACATTTTTGAAATTATTGCATTTTTATTTATTATAAAAGTAATTTATATCATTCTAGAAATTCTGGAGAATACAAAGAACAGAAAAAAGGTTGGGGAAAAATCTTCCATATTCCTACCTAAGTGAACCACAGTTTGTTACATGTGCATAACAACAACAAAAAAAAGTGAACCAAAAACATTATATGTTTACTTCTGGTCTTTTTCATTTATAATTGATACACAATAATCATTCATGTTTATTTCTGGCCTTTTAAATGTGCATATGGTTTTCACAGAGTTCTGGTTAAATAACAGACTTGTTAAGAGTTGAAATACATAAATGTATTAGGACTGAGCTCTTAAATTGATTATATTCAACTACAATTTCATTAACAAGAAGTTGATGATCTGTTTTCCTCTTGTATGGATCAAATGCAACTGTAACCAGTATTCTAAAAACCATAGTGCTGTAACAGGGGTTGCCTTGGTCAGGGCGGTCAGACAAGATGTGACGATGGTGAAACTAAGAGCTAAAGAATAAAGAGCAGTAGAGGGAAAAACACTGCAGGCAAAGGAGATCCTATGTACAAAGGTCCACAAGCGAGATGAAAGATGGCAGGTGTGACAAACTAAAAGCAGCCCAGTCCATCTAGAGCGGAGAGAGCAGGGCAGAATGAGATGTGAAATAAAGCTGCAGAGCAGAGCAGGGCCCGGCCGTTCATGCAGGCCTTTGCAGGCCGATGTGAGCTGTCAGTCTAGGGAAAGTGCAGAAGTGCCTTAAACTGGGGGCCTGATATGATCAGATTTGAGCTGTGAAAAAAAACCACAACTGGATTCAAAAATAGGGTGCAGAAAAAAAGAGGGTGTCATGTGAATGTGGACAAGTTCAGGACTATTTCAATTTTCCAGGTGAGAGAAAATGGCACCTGGACCTGGAGGGTGATGGTGACAGCAGTGGAAGAAGTGAATTAATTCCAAACACTTAGAGAAGAAACATCCCATCCACGTGTCTTGGTGATGGATTAGGTGCGCCTGGGGGCAGAGGGAGAGACTAGTGTCAAGTATGACTCCATGGTTCTAACCCCTGACTGGATCTTGAAAGTACCTGGGCACAAAAAAATGATAAATGTGTGAGGTAATGGATATGTTACTTACCTTAACTTAGCCATTCCACAATGTACCCATATATTAAAACATGATGTTTATATATTTTTTATTCATTAAAGACATAATTTTTAAGCACCTAGGGCAGTTTTTAAAAATATTGATGCCAGACTCCCATCGCTAGAGATTCTGATTTAATTGGTTGCTGCTGGGGTTGGAAGAGAGGGTAAGTGGGTGCAGCAGCTGGGCCTACTAGCATAAACCTTCACAGGGGATTCTAATGGGCAGCCAATGTTGAGAACCACTGCACTAGATTGCCGCTATTTGACAGTAGGTTCTTCTCTAGTCTGAGACCCTACTGGGCAGCCACCAACAGACTTTACCCTGCCACCAACAAGATGTGGAAAGAGCATTTGATTGCTTCATGTTAGAGAATGAACAACAGTATTTCCAGGGTCTCCTTTGGCCCTAGAAAAGTCCAGGCTGTTTGTCTCAGAACCTTCTTCTCAGATCATGGATGCTTCCCTCTCATCTCTAAGGCACAGGTGTCCTAGAGCACTGGCAAGATGGGGCTTCCTGACCCACACCATGGCTGGGAAGCTGAAGTCCCATACAAAATTCTCAGGAGTTAAGCCCAGCTCTCATTCTCTAATTTGAAGAATTTCTTTAAATAAACATCACACTGCCTCTCTGCTTCCTTGTGTTTTCTGTTTTCCACACTTCCATTCTGTCTCCTTGGAGTAATTGTCACTTGGTTCCCAGCACATATCTGGAACTGAATCAAATGTGCCATGACCTTGTTTGAACCTCATCCCTGACTGTAGGCAACTTCCCTACTAATTCCCTTCTCTCCCAGTTAAGAAAACTTTTTATTCCAAACATCACAATAGGGTATTCTTCCTAACTCTTCCTGAAAGGTTTGTTGACAATACGTATTTGGAAAATCAAGTATATGTAAGGATAATTTTTCCAAAAGTGACATTTAGAAATATTTGAGAAATATTAATTTAGGATAACTTATTGCCAAAGACAACTGTTTTCTTAGGCAATAAATTGATACTGTATTTGTAATAAAAATAATCAAACTTACATAGGCTAGTCAAATGACTAATCAGACAAATAAGAGCACTTTTGCCCAGGGAAAATGCTAAATTGAACAAAATGCCCAGTCAACAGATTAAACTGGGACTGCCCCAGGTAAAATGGAGCATGTGGTCACCCTATGCTTAAAATTACTTTGCATTTTCTTATTACAAAACTAATTTATTTATTCTCCCCAATTAATCTGTAGATTCAATGCAATATTACCCAAAATCTTGGCAGGTTAACTTTTTGCAAACTGACAACATGATTCTGAAATGTATATAAAAGGTAAATGAACCAAGAATAGCCAGGGCAATTCTGAAGAACAATGAAGAAGCAGGACTTACACTAAGTCACAGCATATTATGAGGTTCTATTAATTAAGACAGTCTGGTTTTGGCCCAAGGAGAAATAAACTGACCAATGTAACAGAAGTAAGAGTCCAGACACACACACACACACCTGCATATATATATTAATCTGATTTATGACAATACTGACAAAGGTAACTTATGACAAAGTGGTAAAAAGATAGTAATTTCAATGAATGGAGTAAGTTGCTTGAATATACATATTGGAAAAATTATCTTGATCCTCACCTTCACAGTATGTCAATTCCAGAAGGATTGCAAATCTAAATGTTAAAGAAAAAATAATCAAGTTTTTAAAGGAAAAGAGAACATCTTCATGACTCTGGAGTAGGTAAAGACATAGAAAGTATTAATTATAAGAGAAAAAATTGGGACACACTAAAATTAAAATTGTTTCTTCAAAGAAAAACAACCAACATAAACTACTACGAACACCTCTATATACACAAAGTAGAAAGACTAGAAGAGATGGATAAATTCCTGGACACATTCATCCTGCCAAGACTGAGCCAGGAAGATATTGATTCCCTGAACAGACCAATAACAAACTCTGAAATTGAATCAGTTGTAAATAGCATATCAATAACAACAACATAAAAGCCCGGGACCTGAGGAATTCATAGCCAAATTCTACCAGATATACAAAGAAGAGCTGGTACCATTCCTATAAAAACTATTCCAAAAAATTGAGGAGGAGGGACTCCTCCCCAACTCATTCTGCGAGGCCAGCATCATCTTGATACCAAAACCTGGCACAGGCACACACATACAGAAAAGGAAATTTTCAGGACAATATCCTTGGGTGAACATTGATGCAAACATCCTCAACAAAATACTTGCAAACTGAATCCAGTTGTACATCAAAAAGCGAATCTACCATGATACAGTAGGCCTCATCCCTGGGATGTAAGGTTGGTTCAACACATGCAAATTAATAAATGTGATTCGTCACATAAGCAGAACTAAAAACAAAAACCACATGATTATCTCAATAGACACAGAAAAGTTTTTTGATAAACTTCAACACCCCTTCATGTTAAAAACCTGCAATGAGGCCGGGCACGGTGGCTCAAGCCTGTAATCCCAGCACTTTGGGAGGCCGAGACGGGCGGATCACGAGGTCAGGAAATCGAGACCATCCTGGCTAACATGGTGAAACCCCATCTCTATTAAAAAAATACAAAAAACTAGCCGGGCGTGGTGGCGGGCGCCTGTAGTCCCAGCCACTCGGGAGGCTGAGGCAGGAGAATGGCATGAACCCAGGAGGTGGAGCTTGCAGTGAGCTGAGATCCGGCCACTGCACTCCAGCCTGGGCGACAGAGTAAGATTCCATCTCAAAAAAAAAAAAAAACCTCCAATAAACTAGGTATTGAAGGAACATACCTCCAAATAATAAGAGCCATCTATGACAAACCCACAGCAACCTTTTACTGAATGGGCAAAAGCTGGAAGCATTCTCATTAAAAACCAGCAAACGTAAGGATGGCCTCTCTCACTATTTCTATTCAACATAGTATTGGAAGTCCTAGCCAGAGCAATCAGACAAGGGAATGAAATAAACGGCATCCAAATAGGAATAGATGAAGTCAAACTATCTGTTTGCAGATGATATGATTCTATATCTAGAAAACTCCATAGTCTCAGAAAAGCTCCGTCAGCTGATAAACAACTTCAGCAAAGTTTCAGGATATAAAATCAATGTACAAAAACCACTAGCATTCTTATACACCAATAATAGCCAAACTGAGAATCAAATCAGAAAGGCAGTCCCATTTACAACTGCCACAAAAGAATTAAAGTATCTAGGAATACCATTAACCAGGGAGGTGAAAGATCTCTATGATGAGAATTACAAAACACTGATCAAAGAAATGAGAGAAGACACAAACTAATGGAAAAACATCCCATGCTCAAGGATAGGAAGACTCAGTATTATTCAAATGGCTATACTGCCCAAAGCAATTTACAGATTCAATGCTATTCCTATCAAACTACCAATGACATTCTTCACAGGACTAGAAAACAATATTTTAAAATTCATATGGAACCAAAAAATAGCCTGAATAGCCAAGGCAATCTTAAGCAAAAAGAGCAAAGCTGGAAGCACCACATTACCCAACTTCAAATTATACTACAGGGCTACCGTAACCAAAACAGCATAGTACTGGTACAAAAGCTTTGACCAATGGAACAGAATAAAGCTCTCAGAAATAAGGCCATACGTCTACAAGCATCTGATCTTTGACAAAGCTGACAAAAACAAGCAATGGGGAGTAGATTCCCTATTCAATAAATTGTGCTGTGATAACTTGCTAGCCATATGCAGGAGATTGAAGCTGGACCCCTTCCTTACACCATATATAAAAATCAACCCAAGATGGATTAAAGACTTAAATGTAAAATCCAAGACTATAAAAACCCTGGAAGACAACCTAGGCAATACCATCCCGGACACAGGAACTGGCAAAGATTTCATGACAATGACACCAAAAGCAATCACAACAAAAACAAAAATTGCCAAGTAGGATCTAATTAAACTGAACAGCTTCTGCACAGCAAAAGAAACTATCAACAGAGTAAACAGACAACCTACAGTATGGGAGAAAATATTTGCAAACTATGCATCTGACTAAGGTCTAATATCCAGCATCTATAAGGAACTTAAACAAATTTACAAGAGAAAAACAACTCCATTAAAAAGTGGGCAAAGGACATGACAGTCACTTCTCACAGTCACTTCTCAAAAGAAGACATACATGCAGCCAAGAAGTATATGAAAAAAAGCTCAATGTGACCGATCATTAGAGAAATGCGAATCAAAACTACAATGAGATACCATCTTACACAAATCAGAATGGTGATTACTAAACAGTCAAAAAATAACAGATGCTGGTGAGGGTGCACAGAAAAGGGAACACTTATATATACTGTTGCTGGGAGGGTAAATTAGTTCAACCATTGTGGAATGCAATATGGCAATTCCTCAAAGAGCTAAAAGCAGAACTAGCATCTGACCTAGCAATTCCATTACTGGGTATATACCAAAAGTAATATAAATCATTCTGTCATAAAAACAAATGCACATGAATATTCACTGCAGAACTATTCACAATAGTAAAGACATGGAATTAACCTAAATGCCCATCAGTGACAGGCTGGATAAAGAATATGTGGTAAATGTACACCCTGGAATATTATGCAGCCATAAAAAAGAATGAGGTCATGTCTTTTGTGGGAACATGGATGGAGCTGGAGGCTATCATCTTGAGCAAAGTAATGCAAGAACAGAAAACTGAATACTGCATGTTCTCACTTGTAAGTGAGATGGTAAGAACTTGTGAACACAAAGAAGGAAACAGCAGACACTGGGGTCTACTTTAGGGGGAAGAATGGGAAGAGGGAGAGCAGCAGAAAAGCTAACCATTGGGTACTTGGCTTAATACGTGAGTGGTGAAATAATCTGTACAACAAACCTCTGTTCATGTGTTTACCTATGTAACACACTTTCACATGTACCCCTGAACCCAAAATACAAATTAAAAAAAGAACAAAACTGTTGCTTCATCTAAATACAACATTAAGATATTTAAGAGGCAACTCCCAGAGTGGAAAAAAGATATGTGCAATACATATATACAACACATTACTCTCATATGAAAACTCCTTTAAATCAACAAGCAGAAAACCCAATAGAAAAATGAACAAAAACTGTGAATTCAGAAAAGATGTGTCCCAATGGCAAATAAACATGTGAAAAGGCACTCAACTTTATTTGTCATCAGGGAAATGCAAATTAAAGCCACAGTGTGATATCATTATCTTCACCAGAGTGGTTAAAGTGAAAATGAGAGAAAATATGTGTTTCATGAAGATGTGCAGCAACCAAAACTTGTATATGTCGGTGGAAGTATAAAGTGGTACAGCCATTTTGGAAATTGGCAGTGTCTACTAAGCTAAGCATATGTATCATCTAAGACACAGCAATTTTAATCTTAGGTATACTATATCCAACAGAAATATGTATATATCTTCACCAAATGGATACATATTCACTATAATGTTCATAGAAGCACGACTTACAATAGTTCCAAACTCAAAAGTACCCAAATATAATATAATATATTTACCCATTCACAGAATCTCAAGATTAATATTGAGCAAAATAAGCCAGTCCAGAAGTTTACAAATTATACAATTTCATCTATTTACATAAAGCATGAAAACATGTAAAACAAATCAGTGCTCTTAGAAGTCAGGCTAGTCATTAGCTTGGAGGAGGTGAAGGTTCAACGGGATGGGTAATGACTTGAAGAAAGCACAACGCAGACTGATACATGTTCAAATTGAGGTATACTCAATTTGTAGAAATCCATCGATCTGTACATTTACAATAGGCATACATTTCTGGATGTATACCATACTTTAATAAAATTATTAAAAGTTATATGTTCACAAAGAAAACTTATTATTTAAGAAATACATTTTGAAAGGCTATGGCTGCCATCAACAGTGAGTCCTCTGGTGAATCCAAAGAAAATAAATCTGGAAAAGATTTGCCATTTTGATGCCATTAAGAACATTTGTGATTCACAGGAGGAGCTCAAAATATCAGCATTCACAGGAACTTGGAAGAAGTTAATTCTAACCCTCATGGATGACTTTGAGGGGTTCAAGAAACACTTAAGTGGAGGAAGTAACTGCAGGCATGATGGAAACAGCAAGGGAAGTAGAATTAGAAGTGGAGGCTGAAAATGTGACTGAACTGCCACAATCGCATGACAAAATTTTAATGAATGAGGAGTTGTTTCTTATGGATGAACAAAGAAAGTGGTCTCTTGAGATGGAATCTTGGTAAAGATGCCGTGAACATTGTTGAAATGACATTAAATAATTTAGAATATTTCATAAATTTAGTTGATAAAGCAGCAGCAGGTTTTGAGAAAATTAATTGCAATTTTGAAAGAAGTTCTAATGTGGATAAACTGTTATCAAACAGTATTGCATGCTATAGAGAAATCTTTTGTGAAAGAAAGAGTACATCGATGTAGCAAATTTCATTGTTGTGGTTTAAGAAATTGCCACCGCCACCCCAACCTTCAGCAGTCACCACCCTGATCAGTCAGCAGCCGTCAACACTGAGGTAAAACCCTCCACCAGCAAAAACACTGTGACTCACTGAAGGCTCAGATGATCATTAGCATTTTGTAGCAATATTTTTCAATTAAGGTATGTACATTTGTTAGATATGATTATAGTATAAACATAACTTTTACATGTGCTGAGAAACCAATAAATCTGTGTGGCTTGCTTTATTGGGATAGTTGTTATTTCTACTGTGGTGGTCTGGAATCCAACCCACGATATGTCTGAGGTATGGCTATATTTTTAGAGTACATTTTTCTAGTTTTATAAATGTAATTATATATTTACAAAAATCCAATTGCTCTGCATATGATTTTGTTTTCCACTTTTTCAATTATGAATATATTTCCATGCATTAAATATTCATCTTCACCATCAGTCCTAATAACAGCAAAATATCCACAATATAGAGATGCTTTAGCCAAACTGAGGTCTGATTCCTGGATTGTACTGACCCTAGGAGGAGAGAACATGGGCAGGACTAGAGAATCTTAGGTAACCCCCCTGAAGGCATTGGTAGCCACTTGTCCCAAATACCTTCAGATGTAAGAGGCTTAGGGACCACCTAAAACCACTTCATTTTCCCTGGAGCCTAAAGACAGTGATATGACACATTTCTTTCTTTTTCCTTTTTTTTTTTTTCATTTTTGACTAAAGATATTTAGAATTTTTTTTATTTTTGTATTTGTGCCTTCATGTATATCCATGATTATTCCCTTAGGATAAGTTTTTGGAGGTAGAATTCCTAGGTGCATTTTTAATACATATTGCCAATTTGATCTCCAGATTAGCTATACCAATTTACACTTCTATCAGCAGTGTATGAGAGTATGTATTTCTTACTCTCACAATACTGAGAAAGCTGGTTAAATAACTCAATCTGAAAAGCATAGCATATTTTCAAATGCACTTATTTGCAATAATAGAGTAGTTTTTCACATGCATATTAATCATGTATTATAGCTTTTATTTGTGAATTTCCTATGCATGACCTTTGCTTTTTTCTCCATCAGAACTTATATTTCATTATTATAAGAGATTTTTTTGTATATTTAACACACAAACTCTGTCTCTCAAATATTTACAAATATTTTCCCATTTATCTTTACTTTTGTTCATAATGATTTTTGGATCATTATGGATGTACTTAAGTTTTTATTTTTAATATATTCAAATCTATCCACCTTTTAATTTTTGACCTCTGCCTTTAGCTTAGAAAAATTGTTCTCGGCTGTTATAGAAATTTTTAATACTTAAAAATAATTTTATATTTGTCATTATAGATTTAAACATGATACATAGTAGAAAACATATAGAAGTATAAAAGCCTTAAAACCAATACAATATCTCTTAATATTGGTAAGGACATATGGCATCTTGGACTACTGTGTAAATGGCTGTGACCACTATTGGGTATTTACATTGGAAGCCAATCAGGAAGATAATAGCAGGAAAGTTTCTTATTAGATACTAGCAAAATATTTCTTCTTAAAGACTGTCCTCCTCTTCAACTCGTTGAAAGGGACTAGGCTGTATCTTGGAGACCGTTCCAGTGTAATCTTATCAGAAGCAGAACAGGGCTGTCCAGTTTCCATTCTAGAGTTCTGATTCTAAAGGAGCGGAACACATGTTCAGTAAGTAACATCTGTTTCCAATACACTTCTCTCCTTGCTTCACCTGCAAGTTGTGGACACTAGGGGTTTGCCTATTTCACTGCTCTGAAAGCCAAAAGATAAATTGTGAAACACAGCAAGTATCAGATAAAGGAATGGCTCTATAATTAATCCACTGAAACAAATCTTAGGTATCATTTACCACTTGTTCTTTTTAAAAGTCCCAGAAGTTGTACTAATTGTGCAGCAGATGCGAGGTTTTATCTGTAGTTATTTAAACATAGAGATAATATAAGCTTTCTGATAAACCTTTTCAGGTCAAAAAGTGTAACTTCTGACACTAATGTGATTTTCATTCTTTTCCTCTGTTACAATATTTTAAAACTTGTTCTGAAAGAATTGAAAATACAATGTTGGATGCACACATGTGCGTGCACACACACACACACACAATTAGGTAACAGTTAATATGGAAACATCAGTGAATTTGAAGTCAGTACCTCCTGTGAGCAATATTTTCTGGTCCTTTGGCAGGTTCTTATCTTCCCCTTGTAGTTATCCTATTACAAGCTACTGTGACTAATAAGGAACAAATTTAGGTTTAGACAAGGGACTTTGTTCTATTGGGTCAAAGCACACAGTAAATGTAACATGCTCAAGAGTAACATGAGAAGAAAATAGCAATTCCTGAGGCTCCCTTGAGAATTCAGAACACCAGGTCAAGACTCAAAGTGGGCAGCTTTGGTGGGTATGATACGGCTGTCAGGAAATGAACCTGCAAACTTTGCTGGATAAATTATTCCCAAAAGTACTACAGTCAGAAGATGACCCAATTACTGAGAAGAAGGTCAGGTATATAAAAGACAATGATGAGAACAGGCCACAAAGACTCAATATCAGAGCAATTGAGATTGTCAGACATTTGATTGTAAGAATCAAAATCAGAGACTGTTCAGAAGAGAACAGAAGAAAACGTTTTGTTGAACATCAGTGTTATGATGGTCCTGGGGCATGACCCACTCTCCAGGCTGCAAACAAAAGACGATGTTCCTGTGACCTGTTCATTTTGTCATCACCGCGCTGCAAGTTGGAGTTGATGTGAAATAGAGAAGGCTGCCCAGAAAGAGGATGTGTTGAACAAGAGCCTGAGGACGAGCTGATTTTGCTTGAACTTTTAAATTTATTGTCACTCCTGCTACCTGTTCTTTCCATATTGATTTTCTTTTGAATAGTCTTTTGTCCCTTTATAATTGATCTTTTAAGTTTCCTTACCAAATATCTCCACTGCCTCTAATGTTACATTTGATGACATTTAAAGTCTTTATGTTCTCACTTTCCCCATAAAAGAAGTGGTCAGCTTTGACTCAATTCTGTTATAGAAAAAAAAAAAAAAAAACCCTGGAAAATAGTGAAAAACAAACTTACTTGTTGCCCCTAAGTGTAATTGTTAAATTTACTCTAAAAATGTTCATAATGTACATGCCACACTATTTTTAGATAGGTTCTTAAATCAAAGTTATGAAGTTGTTAAAATCACTGTGACTTACGCACAGTAAAAACTTTGAGAAAGAACTGCATGCATAAAATTTGTTCAGCTACTGAAACAAATCTTAACATCCTCAGGTGACTATATCAGACTGTGGACCAATTTCACGATTTTCAAATATATAAATGGGTACAAGGTAATTTCAATACATAGGCAGCTGGCAATAAACCATCCAATCACCTAGGGACTATGGAGAAGATGACAGGCAGGAATAAGCTGGACTGAATTTGTTGTTTTGAATTCTTCGGATACCATGTTCATATCAACAAGCAAAATTTATATGGTATTATACCACCAAGAAAAATTGAGAGGACTGTAAAGCATTTTGAAATGGAGCGTCCAAATGCCGGCCTGTTGAAAGCACACTGAAGCATCTGTCAAACTCCTTCTTTCCTCTCTTTTCTCACCTCAATGACCCAGATGAGGAGCATAAAACATACTAAAACACTAAATGTATTTATAGCATGTTGGGATAATTTTAAAAGGACTCATGCCAAACGTAAGAGAAGTTTGCCTATTTGGGGATGGGAGGGAGGAAATGGAAATATAAGGAAATAAATATAAGAAAAGAGCCTCTCATGAACCAGTAATGAGTATTAACATGTTATGATTTGAGGAGCATAATTAACTCAGTTCTCTACATCTGAGGTTAGCAAAAAGAAAAAAAGATCAGAAACAACTTTTCCTTTGAAACCATCCTTGATGATGAATACTGTAGTATTATGTTCCATGACAACTGGCCCATGTATGATTCTTGATTAGCTCCAGGTAGGGCATTAAGGAGATTAGTCTGGTTATGAGAAGAACAAGGAAGAAAAATCCCTGAGGGGTTGTTAACTATGGATCTCAGTTCCTTCCATTCTTACACTGATGAAACAAAATTGAAAAGAGGAAATACTTGCTTTGGAAGATTTATCCTCTTTTACCTTTTCATGTATTTCTTTCCTAATACTCTTATGCTTCACCCTGCACTCCGACTCAAGCTCACCCCTGAATTAATTCACTTTGTTGTTATTGACTGACAGCGACATATTTGTCAGAAAGAAACGACTCTCCAGTGCAGCTATGTTTAATGCAAGTACACATCAGAAACACCCCAGGAGCTTTTACCCAAATCCATATGCCCAGGCCTGTAGTCTCTGATTCAGTAAATTTGGCATTTGTGTAATTGATGGAATGGGGCAGAAAGAAATAAAAGTACGTCTTGAAATGCTAAGAAACTTAAGTGATCAGATGGTTCTGAGTAGGTATCCAATAGTGTCTCTCCACTTCCCAGTCCCACTGTATCAGATTAAAGACTTCTAAGCCATTCTCCTACTAGGACAGGAGAACAGTACTACTCCCTATTGTACCACTCATCTGCTCTACCACCTAACAAACACTCTCATGGTGATGCGGAAGAAAGTGACAGCTCTGTCAGTCACTTGATAGTTGAGTAATCTTGAGAAACCAGGCATCTGTCCGGGCATCAAATTCCTCTTCTGTAAAGGGAGGAGAATGAACCAGATGACCGCTAAAATTCCTCCTTGTTCTAAAACTCCAAAGGCTTACACAGCTTTGTTTGTTATTTGCTTTTCTTAGAGTTGAAAATTATAATGTCCCCCTATTTATGCTGTAATTTATCAGCTGCATTTTATTGCCTTGGGAAAATGATTTGCTCTGATCCTTCATATCTATAGCTCATCCTTCACGGGGAACCCAACAAGTGCTGCTGTCAGTTCTGGGTTTGCATAGAGAATATTCCTTCTCATCTCACTTGGTGATTGAGTGGGAGGCAGCAGGCAATATTTCAAAATGCAAACTGACATTTAATTATACAAAAATCTCCTTCCGTGATCATTTCTCTTGCCAGGATGATTCTGATCTACATGAACATTTTTCCTTTTTTGTTGACTTCTGGTTTTCCAGTTTTTATTGCAAACAATCAGAAATGAGCTCCAAACAAATAAACATTAGCAAGTCCTTAGATTTATAGTCTTGCTACTTCTCTACCTAACACAGTCTTAGTGACACTGTCATTTGCAAAATCATGTGTTTTGGAGACTTATCTGAAATCCTGATAGCCACAATGACATCATCAAAATGTGGTATTTTCCAATATTTGTATCGAAAGTAGAATATTTGTATAAATGTCACTTAAAAGTATAAATGGAGATTCTCCAAGAAAGTGCATGAAAATGAAGAATTCTGTTTTAGCTAATTAAATATGAAATGATTCAGCATGAAGATAAACCAAGGCCAGGCCAGTGAGGCAGGTGAGGCACTTGTCTTAGGTGTGAAATTTAAAAACCTCAGCAATCAAGATGAGCAATATTTTAATATAGTATTTTAGACAGTAACAGTGCCATGGCAAACCATTGGAAGCTGAAACAAAAAGAAAAATAATACTGAGCCTATCTTTACTTAAAATTTTGACTTTTTGTTCTCTAATGAGTTATTTGTTTATTTGTTACTTTTTCTTTTCTTTCTTTTCTTTTCTTTTTCTTTTTTTTTTTTTTTTTGATATGGAGTTTTGCTCTGTCTCCCAGGCTGGAGTACAATGGCACAATTTTGGCTCAGTGCAACCTCCACCTTCCAGGTTCAAGTGATTCTCCTGCCTCAGCCTCCCTAGTATCTGAAATTACAGGCACCTGCCACCATGTCCAGCTACTTTATTGTGTGTTTTTACTAGAGACAGGGTTTCACCATCTTGGCCAGGCTGGTCTCAAACTCCTGACCTCAAGCGATCCACCTGCCTTGGTCTTCCAAAGTGCTCACATTACAGACATGAGCAATCGCGCCCGGCCTTACTTTTTATTTTCTAAAATATCAAAATATTATTTATCCTGATTACTGGACTTTTGGCACCCCTTAAAGTTTGCACTCAAGACAAGTGCCTTTTTCTTTCACCTTCATCCCAGCCCTGGGGTAACTCTATATTCTGTTATAAACCTACATGAACATTACTGCTTCTTATTATTAATAAAGAGGGACCCCTACAACTCTAATTATTTTTATTATAGTTACCATTTGTGTGTGTGTGCCTTTTCTAAGTGATTGATACCACTTTAATAATAATTTATTCCAAGCAGCGACTGAAGAAGTAAGCCATTTCATTTTCTTTCCTTTTTTTTTTTTTGAGACGGAGTTTCGCTCTTGTTGCTCAGGCTGCAGTGCAATGGCGCCATCCCGGCTCACTGCAACCTCTGCCTCCCGGGTTCAAGCAATTCTCCTGTCTCAGTCTCCTGAGTAGCTGGGATTACAGGCGCATGCCACCACACCTGGCTAATTTTTTGTATTTTTAGTAGAGATGGAATTTCACCATGTTGGCTAAGCTGGTCTCAAACTCCTGACCTCAGGTGATCCACCTGTCTTGGCCTCCCAAAGTGCTGGGATTACAGGCGTGAGCCACCACGCCTGGCCCATTTCCTTTTTACATAAGAGAAAAATGAAACTCTGAAACATGAAAATAACTTGACAAAAAACACAATGCAGTTAGTACCCTAAAATTCTGGTGCTTCCTGTACATTTTCCTGTTAATTGAGGTAAAGAGAAAAAGAAAAGAGAGAAATAAAAGAGAGAGAGAGTGAGAGAGTGAGAGAGGGGAAGGGAAGGGAAGGGAAGGGAAGGGAAGGGAA
>NW_012115422.1:6696238-6705135 GCF_000951035.1 Colobus angolensis palliatus
GAAAGGAAGGGAAGGGAAGGGAAGGGAAGGGAAGACAAATGGAGGGGAGAAGAGGAGAGGGGAGGGGAGGGGAGGGAAGAACATGAGTATATATCCTAGAGATTTTTGAGCTCTCTTTCCATAAGGCTCAACTGGTAAATTTGCTTAAAATATAGATACCTGCAGTTTTAAATTAAACAGGCTGAGGGTAACACCCAGTGTCTTCATTTTAAGTGATTCTGATGCAGGTGTTCTAGGGACCACATATTGAGAAACTTCAAGGAAAAGCATCCGTTCTGGCAGAAACTATGCTATTATCTGGAACACATTTTGTCACAATCCCCCTCAGTAACTTTAAAAGTAAGAATTAATGGCCACTTTCTTTACGCAGGAGGAGAAAAATTCTAAGACTATAAGGAAACTGCAAACTCACATGTTGAATGATTGGAAAAACCAGACATGAAACCAGATCTGTCTAACTCTAAATCTCAGGCTCTTTCCACTGTACTCTGAGACTTGCACGAGAAAAGAAAGGGATGCATTTGTTCAGGGAGCACTACCACTCAGCAGGGACACAAGACTGTCTGAAGGAATCCAGCTGTGGCTAAAGTGTTAGTGGGTGATAAGGTTAGGCTTTTGTCCCCAACCAAATCTACTGAATTGTAATCTCCAGGTGGTGAGGGAGAGACCTGGTGGGAGGTGATTGGATCATGGGGGTAGTTTCTGCCATGCTGTTCTCCTGATAGCGACTTCTCATGAGGTCTGATGGTTTTATAAGGGGCTCTTCCCCTTTCACTTCCCACACACATGCTCTCTTGTCCGCCATCATGTAAGACATGCCTGCTTTCACTTCCACCATGATTGTAAGTTTCCTAAGGCCTTCTCAGCCATGCAGAACTGTGAGACAATTAAACCTCTTTTCTTTATAAATTACCCAGTCTCAGGCAGCTCTTTATAGTGGTGTGAAAATGGACTAATACAGTGGGCAACAGCTGCCATGGCAGGTGGCTGGGGGCAGACGTCAGTGGTGCATACAGGTAAAAAGAAAAGATAACAGAAATACTGGAGTTGGTAGGGAGGAGAGGAGGCAGAACAATTCAGGAGGTAGGAAGAAAGTAATGTTTTGCACATGCAATGGTTTTACTTTACAGTTTAAAACTCAAAATGAGATGTGCAACCATTATGTCAATGTTAGCTATTATGTGAACAAATGACATATTTATAGTTTTGGCAATAATTTAGCATTTAGGAGAGGAAAGAACAGCATTTTGGAGTGAGACTCTTTTCTAGTTTAAACCTACATCTCTGGATTTGTCTCCATTTCTTACATTGCCTTTCTGTGTTGACTCCAATGTCTGACTTCTATATTTGATCCTAAACTCAAGCTGTTCTTATGAGGCCAGTCTTCTGTTTTTACAGTCTTAAACCAGAATCTATAGAGTCCATCTCCCTCTGGGAAATCACTCTGGTTAACTCAACATCCTTTCTACTTGACACCTTATCATTACGCCCAACCAACTTCCACGAGTATTTATACATTTATCATAGATAATATTTATTATTTATGCACCCATACCTGTGTGTTTGGTCTACTAGAGTGTATATATTGTAGCTAAATTTGTAAACAGATTATCAGTTTCTGGAGGTGTCAGAATATTCTAAAACTTAATGATAGAAATTCTATAACCTAATAAAATGCTATTTACCATGCAAAGGTTCAATGAGCACTTATTACTAAAATAATAACAAAACAGCGACAACTTTGTAGGTCAATAACTCTAAAATTCTCCCTTGTCGTTTAAGTGACATTTTCTTCCCCCAAAGAACATATTTATTGCCTCCTAATATTAATAACTGTTTGATACTTGCTATTTCTCTAGATTTGATTTGGAGTAGGGATAGGAAAGAGAAACACAAGATACGGTCTTGAGAAACTTAAAATCTTACTGGGGAAATAAGAACGAACACACACTTGTCCATAACTTTAGGCCTAGTTACCTTGAATCTGCAATCATAATAGAGGAAAGAGGGATCAATGTGACTTCAGGAGTCATCTTGGATGAGATGGGGACACGGCTGAGCAGAATCTGATTAGGTATCAAAGGGAAGAAATTGGTCCTTAAACAGAGAGAGAGGTTATGGGTGGAGATACCTCTGGGGGTATCATCAGCATAAAGCCAGGATCTGAAGTCATGAGAGTGTGTAACAGGAAGAGTATGTGAGGAGGGGAATTTTAAAAAAATGAATGACAGGGCCGGGCGAGGTGGCTCAAGCCTGTAATCCCAGCACTTTGGGAGGCCGAGACGGGCGGATCACGAGGTCAGGAGATCGAGACCATCCTGGCTAGCATGGTGAAACTCCGTCTCTACTAAAAAATAACAAAAACTAGCCGGGCAAGGTGGCGGGCGCCTGTGGTCCCAGCTACTTGGGAGGCTGAGGCAGGAGAATGGCATAAACCCGGGAGGCGGAGCTTGCAGTGAGCTGAGATCTGGCCACTGCACTCCAGCCTGGGTGACAGAGCGAGACTCCATCTCAAAAAAAAAAAAAAAAGAATGACAAAATAAGGAATAGGAGAGAACAGTAATAGGTCTTGCATTCAAGATTCTGGCTAAGAAAGGAAGAGGCCAGTGGGTGCAAGTGAAAAATGTTTTCTAGAGAGAAAAACCTTGAGCGACTTTGAAGATATAATACAAAGAGCCTGAAATTAAGGAAGCTAAAAAGAAAAGAGGGGTAACTAGCACAGAAAGTTCTCAGAAGAAGGAGGTATGGAAAGGATGTCAAATATAGTAGGAAAGAAAGCTTTAGAGGGAAGAAAAAGTTTTCAGGGAAAAAAAAGCAGAAAAATATGGATGCAGGGAACTGTTGGGAAAAGTTAAGAGTTATAGAAAGGAACTAACCCTAGAAGGTTTCTATGATTTTCATTTTGTGGGGGTGAGATCATTCCTTGAAGGCAAAAAGGGAGTAGAGGTAGATGAGAATACCCTGGTTAACTGTGGTGGGGAGTTTGTAGGTTGTCAGCGCTATCTTCAACATCTATGGGTGCACTGGAGTGTGCGCATTATAAATCATTTTTATATAATGAGGTTATAAATTTGATACAAAGAGATAGCCATAGCTTCTCCCTCATAAACTATAAATAATGTAAAGTCTAGATATATTTAAAGATCTAGAAAGAAATGTCAGTTTTCATTCTCTTATATATTTTTTCTATGTTAAACAACACTTAAGAATTTGTTTTTGCTAATTTCGGTTGTTATTACACAGTGTTTTGAAATAAGGAATAGTCTCAGTGACTTGGGTTGGCTAACTCTAATAAGATACAAATTTTACGATAATTGGTATCGGAAAGCTGACATTAAATTCTTGTTAGAAGTAATCATATTTTAAATTATGAAGCAATCCCCAGTTTAATTGAATCTCTTTTTGAACATCCATATATCTGGAAGCCATTCAACACCTACACATAGTAAGTGAGAAGTATCTCCAGTCATAAAGGTAATTTTTTCCATTTAAACCAAAAAACAGACTGCTATAGACCATGCTAATTTATTTCCCTCTTCTTCATGCAACAGAAACTATGGAGGGTTTAACTTGATTATGCTTGCTTGGGGTATAGAAAAATCCACCCACAAAAAAAGGTGGGGAAACAACTTATTTTAAGATTGAAGAGTATATACTCCTATACCAATCTTGAGGAAATTTGTAGCAAGAAGCAGCAACTTTACAAGAGAGGATCACTTTGCAGAAGATTTTACTAACTTGAGGTTTTTAATTTCCTCACCTGGAGATGACTTATGCAAAACGTTCTGACAGTACACAGATAACTTGAATTTTCACCTTTTAAAAGATGTTATAAGCTCTCCTAGACCCGAGATGAGGGAGCTACCCCCCAGGACAACATCAGAGTTTTACCCAAGGGCTGTTTTCATTTCTTAGTACTGAAATTGCCATTTCTTACTAGATTCCCCCTCTCCTGTGTGCACATGCATGATAAGGAGAAGGTCTCACATTAGGATGCACCATCCTAGCACTGCCTAAAGACAGCAAGTCCATTTGAATACACTATACTAAGGAAAACCACTTTGGGGCAATTGATGGAGAAAAATGTGAAAACTAAAATTGTGCTTTCTTTCCCCCCCATCTGTGGGGAAGTGAAACAGCTTGCCTCATTAAGGATTCAGATAGTGGCTAGTACTGCCTTGCAGCAGGCTGACTAGTTTTGGAGTCTCTTATTTAGCCTCAATGCAAATTACGATCTCTCCAAAATGTCTTGAGTCTGGGCAAAGAGTGCTGACCAAGAAAATGTAAAAGGTATAACAGCAGACACTGTCACTCAAAGCCTCCACTCCTGTGGACTCTTCAGGCCAAACAGGGTAGGCTTGAGCACCCCAGCACTGAGAGCCAAAGAGCAGCATTCCGAGATGGCACCCTCTACTAGCTGTGTCTTGGTTCAAGATAGCTAATCTCTCGGAATGATCTGAAAAGTGAAGACAGTAGAATTTCTTCACAGGATTCTGGTAAATTTTAAGCAAGATAATACACGTAAAGGGACTAGAGCAACTGTCTGGCACATACTTGATATTTAAGAAATGTTAACTACATTTTATTATGAATGTACTTTTGAGAATGGGGTTAAAAAAAAACCCTAACCAGTGATTCTTCTTAATATAATAACTGTTTCACAGAACGATTACTTTTCTCCATAATACAACCTCTGAGGTCCATCTTAAGTATACTTTTATTTAAAATCTTACTGTGGAAAATTTAAAACCTACACAAAAGTAGTAAAAATAGTATAGTTCACTCCCAGTTTTGACAAATTAACATCTTTATATATACTCCCTGCCACGTCTCCTCTCTCCATATTATTTTGAAGCAAACCCAGAATGATATCATTTTACCTATAAATATTTTAGTATGTCTCTAAAAGATGTGAATTTAAAAAAACAACCATACAATATGTTATTGCACTTTTAAAATTAATGACAATTCCTTCATAGCATCAGATATCCAGTCAGTGTTTAAGCTTCCCTAATTTTCATCTGCATGTTTTTCCCCAGTTATTTCCCGAATCAGTATCTGAATAAGGTCCAAATAGTTCAATTGGTTGATATTCTTTTGAGGCTAATATTTTAGTCTATAGTTCCTCTTCACATTTTTTTCTTGCAATTTATTTGTGAAAGAAACCAGATTATTGGTACTTTAGAGTTTTCCACGGGCTAGATTTTGCTGATCGTATCCCTGTGGTATGTTTTAATGCATTCTTTCATTTTTTTTTTTTCTTTCTGAAAACCAATAGTCAGATCTAGAGGCCTGATCAAATTGAGATCTAATCTTTGTCACCAATAAGTTATGGGACTTCATCAGGAGGCACATGATGCCTTCATGTCTCTCTGTGACATGACCAGCTGCTTAGTGGTCATTACCTCAATCTATTATTGTACAACAGTAATACTCTAATCCTACCATTCTTTCTTCATTTATTAGCTAATATACTCCTACAGAAAGAAACCCTGTCATCAATTCTTGATTATCCTGAGGTACAGTTTATATAGAAAAGAGGAAAATTGTTTCATTTTTTCGCCTGTGTTTATTTCAAAATACTGAGTTGGGCCACTAAAATCTTCCACAGGTGGCCATGGAGGGATCTTTTTTGTAAATATCATTACCAACTTATGGATTCTAATATATCTCATGTGTTTCAATCTATTACTGATATCATTTGAATTTATAATCAAATTGTTCTATCTTTGGTTAGTAAGAGCCTGTTCAAATGGACTCCTGAGTCACATACCTAGTAGCCTTTATATTTTCCTTGCTTCCTGTCTCTTCTTTATTTCCTGCCCCAGGCCTAGAATCAACCATTTCTCCAAGGCCGCCCCCTCCCCACCCCATTCCTCGTAGTGGGACATGCCATTTAGATACCACAAGTCTGGGGGCCAGGAGTACTCAATATTATACAGTCATTGTGGGCCATTTCAGTGGATAGAGCTAGAATTTTTTTTTTTAATAAAATATATCACAAGTCCATACTGATACTGTAGTTCAAATTCAAGACTACAAGTTTTACATTAACCTCATTCATCTTCACTGATCTTCATCTTTATCTTCCTTCTCCAATGCCCAAAATTCCAGTATGCAAGGACACCAACATAATTACTCATCTGCTTTATCTCACAGTACTACTGTCAGGATCACAATATGATTACTAACCCCAATAATACACTCACTGTAGATGATTTAAATTCTTTTTACCTTTTATTTTGTTCCTATGGTATATATTCCTTGGTAAGTATAGTCAAATTACTGTGGTTAAAGTTTTAAGAAGCTCTTTTCCATGTGGTATGCCATGTACTTGTTACATAGTTAGGTTGTTTATTTCACTTTGCTTTTGACTTTTAGGAATGGCTTTGTATATTTAATATTGTTTTATAATTATTTAAAACATTTATGTTGCTTCCAAATTTTATCTAAATAAAAGGTTTTATTCAGGGAATTCTAACTTAGCTACTTGCCCTTTCTTCCCCTAAAATAATCATACTTTATATTAATGGTTTATCCACTCCGTTTTAGTGATTTGGTGATATTTAGACATTTGATTTTAATCTAATCAACACACTCCCATTTCAGATGATTGGTAAGAGTGGTACACTAGACATACATTTATTTGTCATGCTTATTTTACTCAATAGTTCCTGCATTGTACAGCTTTTCTCATTTAAGGTGAATTCTATTGTTAATTATACAATTACCTATTTATATACAATTACATAATGATTATACTGATTCAGCAATGTAGTCGAATGAAAAAGGTGTCCTGCTTTATGGTGAAATACCCATCGATGATTAATTTTAAAAGCATACTTCAGGCTTTCATTTAAAGCGTCAATGTTAAAAGGGAACAATCATAATCTATTTTTTTTAAAGCTGGCTATTTCTGCTAGAGTCAGCGTTATACTCCTTTACATTAAAATCTGCTGAAAATTAGCATATGATTTTCATCTCCTCTTTGGGCATCTGCAGGAACAAATACTCCATTGATTAAAATTTTGAAATACTGGTATGTAAAAAACATATAAGTTATTTTTCTTTTTACCAGTTTTTTGCTTATTGAAATTTATAATAGAAATATTAAAATGGAAAAACTCGTAGTCAAAAGAACTGGATAGAAATCTTAGCTAAACTGCTAAGTAGCTGAATGACTTTAGGCAAGTCATTTTACTTCTCAGTTTTCTTATAGTCAAGTGGAAATAATACTACCAATGCCAGAGTACTATTGTGGGAAAAAATAATTATTTGAAAGTAATATATAGACCCCAAAGCACTCTGCCAACTTAAAGCATAATAACCAGGGAATTAAATGGCTGGTTTGCTAAAATTCAATCTCAAAGTTTTAATTTGTTTGTTTAAAATGATGGTAGCATCAACTGTGAATGAGAGCTTTGCAATCATCCAAGCCACAGTCCAGAAACTGAGTTTTTGCCTGAGCAGAACTTAGTTATAAATATCTGTCTTTGGATTTGACATTCAATTCTGAAATGAATCGAACATGCTTCAGAATTTTAATCTGACATCCAAGAGCTGAAACTCTGAAAGCAGATAAAACATTTTCGAAAAAAGCAACCTGCTAATCTCAAGTGACTTTTAATTCCAACTCTGATTATTCAATATAGAAAATACATCTTCAGATAAAAACCCATTTCTGAAAATTCATCTCCAAAGCTTTTACATAATCTAAGTTGGAAATAAAATGTATCTATATTTTATGTTAAGGGAAAATAAAACACTGAAATTAATCATTTTAAAAAATATTTTAAACAGGCATAAACTTTGTTAAACAAAGAATATGACATGAGATCAACTTTGAATGTGATTCTGCAAATAATAAAGCAATGGGAATAAATAAGAGATTTATTTATAGTTACCCTTTTTGGACACTACAAACCATATCCATTAAAATTGCTCATTCCTGCCTATGAACTCTGAACACGATTTCAGTTTGAAATCAAAGCTGAGGAAATTTGCCTTTCTGCTTTTAAATGGATATCTGCTTTAGGGATTGCACATTGAAGGGGTATACCTAAGCTCACATGTAAAAATAAAAATATATATTGTATATAGATTTTTTAGTTCTGAATTTTGCAGTTACTTATTATTTTCTTCTTTTCAATTAAATCTTGCATGCTGCCAATACTTACATGTCTAAGCTACCAATCTAGTTATGAACACTCACTGGGAGAGGAAGAGCAGAGGAGTTTAGCTATGAAAATTTTCAAACACTCTCAGAAGCAGAGAGAACAGGTCAATGAGCCTCCACATATCCATCACTCGGATTTAACAATATAAAGAATTCGCCACATTTACATCATCTCTTCTTTACTGTTTTGCTGAAGCCTTTTAAAGCAAAGCTCAGACTTCAGACACACCTTAGCTTATATCTCTTAAAAGGATAGACAAATTCTTACATAACTACAATGTTATTTCGACCATTCTAAAGCTGCCAGTGGTTCCCTGATTTCATCTGTTACCCAGTTCACAAGCAAAGTTTCCTAATTGCTTCAAAAGTCACCTCAGAGTTGGTATGTTCAAGTTAGAATCCAAACAAAGCCTACACATTCCATTAGGTATCCCTTCCATTCTTTCAATACATATTTCTTCAGTGTCTATTTCTTGCTAGGTGCTTTTGCATTTATTACCTAATCTCAAAATATCCTCAGGAGGTAATGTGGCAAATACAGGCACTTTTCTTTTTTTTTTTTCTTTTTTTTTCTTTTTATTTTTTATTTTTTTATTATACTTTAAGTTCTAGGGTACATGTGCATAGCGTGCAGGTTTGTTACATATGTATACTTGTGCCATGTTGGTGTGCTGCACCCATCAACTCGTCAGCACCCATCAATTCATCATTTATATCAGGT
>NW_012115422.1:6708315-6715267 GCF_000951035.1 Colobus angolensis palliatus
TTGACATTTGCTGAGGAGTGCTTTACTTCCAATTATGTGGTCAATTTTGGAATAAGTGCGATGTGGTGCTGAGAAGAATGTATATTCATACAGGCACTTTTCTACTAAAACTTGCTCATTCTCCTTCATGCTATGGAGTTGTTGCTAGGAAGTAGCTGCTCATTGAAGCCTTGCCAAGGAGTGATTATATGAACCATAATGATCAAGGTTGATCTAAAGTATTTTCCAGTACTTTAGACCAAGTTTCTCCTGGCATGGGGTAGAGATAGGCTCCAATGACAAGTGTCCCCAGTAACTTCCCCTTACCTAGATGTACTCCCTGCAACGTGGTATGAGGGCGTATTTGGTGGTGTATACATCCTCCCAAGACAAAGTTCCCAACTCCCTCCTCTGTGCTAAGATGCCATGTCACATTTCAATTACATAACTTCTAGCATTTTATTGTAGTCATGTCTATCTTCAACCCATTACACAGTAAATCCCAATGGTAGAGAAATTATGCCTAATTCAATTTTGAACCTCTAGGGCTTATCATGGCACCTGCCATATAAATTTGTAAAATAAAAAATGAAATGGAACAATTACACATCACGCTTTTAGCGTGTGTTTTAAGAGGCAGGCATATCATTTATCTGAGAGGGCATCTTCTAATGCATTTACACAAAATCACAGCACTATGGAGGAACTAAGAAATGGAAAGTGGCGATATACAAAATTACAGAACATCTGACAGAAACAAAGGGTGGCAGAAGGAAACAGTCTGAGAAAATTTTATACTTTCAAGTAAGAAATTGCTATGAAATACTAAAATATAAAGCAAACCAAATAATAGTTAAGATGTCATGTATCCATCATTTAATCTTTGCATGGGAATACCTCTGGTCGATTAGCAGTTAAGCTATTTCTCAGTATTACCAGGGCTGAGATAACGTAATTCAAATCATTGTTTAACAATCTTTATTGTTTAAGAAGCCTACCCCAAATCCTTTACACTTCAGCTTAAGCATATTTCTTCTTATTTCATCATAAGAGGTAAGCAGCTGGCTGCCATGCTAACCAGATCTCTTTATATACTCTGAGACCCTCCAAATATGTACTGCTTATTCCAGTCTTTAAAATAGACAGCCCTCTTCACACTCTTCCTTATGCATCCTGTTGGGCATGTTCATTTATGTAATTCATCATTTTAAATCATCCATTTAAAATGCTACATTCCTTAGCTTCACCTCTTTCTAAGCCCCTTCTGTTAATGTCTCCAGTCCCATTTACTACATTAATTCCTTCCCCCTCTCAAATTCACATTCTGCTCTCTACATCTTAAGAGAAGGGCTATTTTAGATAATAATTTACCCTACATTTCATCCCTTCATTTGAAGTATCCAATGATAAAATTAAAACAGTCCCAATCAGAATCATGAAACCAACCTTAAAACAGTCTCCATCTGTCTTGGGAAGATTTGCCTTGCTTTAGATGTGTTGATGAATTTTTAGCACAAATTAAACCTCACAGACTCATTCCTCAAGTATTTCTACAAGTGTTCTGTGTTCTACCATTATGTCACCCTCTGATACTTTAGAATGGTACAGCTGTTTTGAAGCTGAATGACAGCGATTCAAACAGCCAGGCTTACAACTTATAAAACTGGGGGAAATTTCTGGGAGGTAAAGTGACTGGTCCCAGAGAAGGAGTGTTCTCCACCATACTATGCTGCTTGTTACAAAGTTTGCTGTTCTGCTTTATTTTATTGCTACCCCAAAGGTTGGGCAGATAAAACTACCAGTAAAATGGAACTTAAGATAAAATGTATTTGCCAGTCTTAGAAACTAACAATAAATAACAAAAACGCAAGAGCTAAGCCTTATTTATACAGCACTGACTACATGTCACGTGCTTTAACAGTAAATTAACTCATTCAACAGTTGACACATTCAATCTTTAGAATACTGCTGTGAGGGAAACATTTTTATCATCCTCATGTTATGAGGAAGAAACTGAGGCCAGAGAGTTTAAGTAACTTGCCCAAAGTCATACATGATTTGGATGAAATTAAAATTCAGAGAATCTGGCTTCAGAGTCAGTGTTGTTCATCATGACCTTTATTATATTATAAATAGTTCAGTAGATTAATCTTTGTGACACAGGGCATATGTCTTCTAACGTAACATGTTTTTAGTAAATATGAACATTTCCACAGTAATGTTTCATTATACTTAACAAAAAATAGAAAAAATAATCAACATGGTATTAATGTGCCACCCATGGGAAGCAATAAACTGCTGAGAACATTTTTACTACTGCATGACTATATATGCCTGATTTTGAACAAAAATGTTTTTAAACCTAAAAAACAGTCTTAATGTAAACATCAGCTGTTTATATAAAATTACTTTAAAGACTCAAATAATGTTTAGACCAATTCTCTTGTCTAAGTAACGGAACAGCTCAGAGGTAGAAGCACGATATTAAAAAATAAGATTTATAAACTGTGCATATTTTGCAAATTATCATTATTTGACCATGACCAACATAAATGTTACAAATCTCAATGCACAGAACAATCAATCAGCCAATATCAGTAGCGTTTACTGAGTGCAAAGCCCTGGACTAGATTCTATAAAGCATCAAAGAAAGATAATTCTGATATAAAGAGGCTCAGCCCCTTTCTTAAAAAAATACAGCCAATAACAGAGCATCTGCTGAGACCTAAATATCTAACTTAGTTGGGATCTTTCAATTATAAGGGTAAAAATTCACTCAGGTTACGCTACATAATGGAGATTGATTATAAGCCTGTATCTGGAAATAAGAAAGATAGGAGTTTCCACCACATAACCAGAGCACCCAAGAACAAGAACTCAGCTCAGGCTTGGAGAGACAGAAAAGGGTTCAAGATTGAAGGTCATCTGGGATCCAAAGCAGCTCTGGCAACTGTGTTACCAACACAAGTATGTTTATCCCTGCTCTGCTTATCATCATCTTTGCTTCTCTCCAACACTGGGTTTTGTTTTCACCTGCTTCCCCCTCTCTGTGTAGCCCATTCAAAGATGCCCAGAAAGAGAATCTTATTGTCAATTTTGCTACTACCATTTTTGCTGGGCTGAGCTTTCTCACAAATATCACCTTCAGCATTACCAGAAGATGTACTCACATAGAGGGAAGACCTCTTCACTTGACCTAGACCTCCTGAAACCATGGAGCCACTATCAACATCTGAGGGACTCAGAGACTCAACTGCTCCTAAGAAATCTGGACCAGTGTTAAAAATATAGCAATTAGAATGCCAGTGGGATTGCTCCAGTTTCTTACTCAGAGCCTGATTTCCATAACATGACATACACAGTCTGTGGGAGGCAAGATGATAATATGGCATAAACGTTTTCATGATCTACAGGAGCCTGAATGGAGTAGTGGGGAAGAAGGTACTCTAAAGGCATATTGCCTGTGTTCGAATTTAACTCTCATGCTTGCAAGGTATGTGACCATGTGCAAGCTATTTAGCCTATCTGTACCTCAGTTTTCTTGTCTAGAAAATTGAGATAATGGTAGTCTCTCCTTCACAGGATTGTTATGAGGATAAAAGAAATAAATCATTCAAAGAGCAGGATGTGCTGGGCACACAGTGAGCACTTGATGAATTTTAGCTATTATTTTCTTACTACTTCGAACACACCTTATCAATTCTATCCCTTGTGACTCTACAGCACAAAACTCCTATTCAAACATATTATGCTCCTTCGTGCCTCTGTTCTTACCCATTGCCTGGATCTTCTTCCCCTAGTACTTTCTAGTGAAGCCCTTCTCATACTCAAAGTTCAGAACAAATTGCCTTTTGGAGCAACGCCCTCTGTGATTGGTAATCTCCAGAGGGGCTTCCAACAATTCCTCCAATTCAATATACTCCTGACACTCCTCTCATCAAGAGGTGGGCAATTCAATTCCCTCATGTAGAATCTGGCCTTGGGACTGGCTTGGACTACAGAATGAGGTAAAAGTGACATTCTGGAACTCCCAAGCCTAGGCTATAAGAGAATTCTCAGTCTTCACTTTCTGTTCTTGGAACCCGGCCACCGTACTAGGAAAAAACCATGCCATATGGAGAGGTTATATGGGGGGAACCAAGGCGTACTGGTTAAACACCCCAGATTAGTTCCCAGCCTATGCCAGGACCAACCCTCAGCCATGTGAATGAAACATCTTAGACGGTCCCCCAGCCAAGTCCCAAATGAATGCAACTCTAGACATCATCACATACTCAGTAGATTTTAGCCCATAGACATGTAAGGCATAATATAATGATTGTGGTTTCAAGCCACTAAGTTTTGGGTTGTTATAGCAATATGAAACCAAAACACCACTCATGAAACTCCTGGACAGGGTAGGTATTTCTTAGACTAAGCTCTCATAATTCTAATCTGTAACTTAACAAACTATATTATTATAATTATTTATTTTTATGTCTGTGTCTTCTGAGGGTTTCAAGGCTAGTAACCATGAACTTAAGGGGGAAAAAAAAAACTTTTTCAGAATTAATCTCAGGAGAAGTAATGGAATATACAATGGCTAGAATAAAGGTATAACAAAGTAGAAAAATTCTGAAGTTGCTCCCAGCCTATCATTTTGGCAACCTCTAACTCTTCGAAGATTTGAAGTTATAGAAAGGGTAAGTAAGATTTGTCACCCCAACATGATGATCAAATGACTTAATATCTATATTTAGCACCCTGTTTACTATACCACCAGAGCCCTTTTCTGATGAGAAAGAGAGAAGGAGGAGAGAGAGAGAGGGAGAGGGAGAGGGAGAGGGAGAGAGGGAGAGAGAGAGAGGGAGGGGGGAGGGGGAGAGAGAGAGAGAGAGAATGAGAATAAAAACAAAAGAGAGAAAGTGGACAAAGTTAACTAACATTGTTCTCTCTCTCTTTTTTTTTTTTTAATTTATTTTTATGTTTTTAGAAGAAGAAGGAGAGGGGACTTGGTTTACTAGCCAACATGACTTTTGGGAGGCTGCGTAATAGAGTGGTTTTAAACATGGACTCTGAAGCCAGACAGCCTGGATTTTCATTCACCTTCACAGCCTGGGTTTGAATCCCAGCTATAGATTTATGTGGCAAATTACCTAACTTGTCTGTGCCTCAGTTTCCTTATTTATAAAATGGAAATAATGAGCGTTCCTACTTCATAGGATCCAGTTAAGGATTAAATGAATATGTAAAAAACATAGAATGGTGCCTGGCATTCAGTAAGACCTATATAAGGGTTAGCTGCTACTGCTGCTGTTCCTCTTCCTTCTGCTATTATAAAGACACAGTAACAAAGGCAGTGTCATTTTACATAATGGATAGACAAAGAGGACACTGGAGCCCTACAATAAATAGTACTTGGACAATTAGCTCTCTAACTTATTATGCTAGACATAAAAAAAATTCCAGAGAGAATTTCGCTTTTAAAACACAAAAACTTCATAATATTTAGAGGAAAATATGGGAGAGTATCTTTAATAGCTTGGCTTACAGGGAAAAATATCTTAAACCTGATGTAAAAGCAGAAATCATTAAGGAAGACTGTTAAATTTAACCATACTAAAAATTTTAAATTTTGTACCAACAAACAGACAAAAAAAAGTCATAAACATTGTTAAAAGACAAGCCAGAAACTGGGAAAATAAATTTATCCAGTTTCATGTCCAAAATATATAAAGAACTAATTCTAATCAATAACAAAAAGCAAATAACCCAATACAAAATGTACAAGATGATAAACAAGCTATTTGCATAAGGAAAAACTGAACAGTTAATAACATAATAAAATTCTAAGACAACATGCCCCTCAATTTTAAATAATAGGATATTTTGTGCTTCATAATTGGCTCCTTGTCTTCTGCCTGGACCCTCAGCTAAAGTTATCTTTTGAATAAGAAGAGGGAGAGGTTGGTGAGGCAGGAAGTCATGAAGGGAAGCCTAGGCTCCCTTAACCCCCAGGATTTTTCCATCCCAGTCTTTCCAGATAAGGCTGATTAAAGCTGTTAACCTTTCAATAATGTAACCTGATATTTTACATCATTACATTTTTGCACCCCATTTATCACATCTTGGTAATGTTTTGTAACAATGACATCTTACTTAAGGCTCAACACAGTTGTAAGGCATTCTCACATGTTAACTCAGAAAAACCCCACAATGTAAGTATGATTATTATTCCTGATTTGCCAATGAGCCACAAAATGGTGGCAAGCCCAAGGTCGCCCAGAAGAGTCGGAATTTAAAACCAAGTTATCTGGCTTTAACACCCAGCTCTTAACCCAATACTATCATTGCCTCCAAACATATGATACATGAAAAGAGGCTCAATCTCACTAGTAATCAGGGAAATGCAAAACTGCAAAATTCAATTTCACACCACATACAGAACGGCAGAACATTTAAAAGTCTAACAATGAGTACCATGAGAATGTAGAGCAATGGCAATCCATACACTTCTAGAAGGCTTATAAATTGGTACAAACACTATCAGGAGGCATTTGGAAGATATGTATTCTTAATGACAGAGCAGTTTCACTTCTAGGTATACGGTTGAGAAAATACTTGCCAAGGAAATAAGGAGAGAAATGTTCATTTCTACCGTGTTTGTATTGGTAAATATATATGAAATATATATATATATTATTTACATTTATATAAATGTCTATAAGTGAATGACTAGATAAATTTGGTATATTCACACAATGGAATGCTATTCAACAGATGAAATGAATAAGTTGAAATGACTAGCTTTATCATAGATAAATCCTAAAATTACAATGTCAAATTAAACAGTAAATTAAAGAATAAGGCTGGATGCGATGGCTCACATCTATAACCCCAGCACTTTGGGAGGCCGAGGCGGGCAGATCACCTGAGGTCAGGAGTTCGAGACCAGCCTGGCCAACATGGTGAAACCTCATCTCTACTAAAAATA
>NW_012115422.1:6715797-6737940 GCF_000951035.1 Colobus angolensis palliatus
TTTTTTTTTTTTTTTTTAGACAGAGTCTTGCTCTGTCTCCTAGGCTGGAGTGCAGTGACCTGATCTCAGCTCACTGCAAGCTCTGCCTCCCGGGTTCACGCCATTCTCCTGCCTCAGCCTCCCCAGCAGCTGGGACTACAGGCACCCGCCGCCACGCCTGGCTAATTTTTTGTATTTTTAGTAGAGATGGGGTTTCACCATGTTAGCCAGGATGGTCTCTACCTCCTGACCTTGTAATCTGCCCTCCTTGGCCTCCCAAAGTGCTGGGATTACGGGCGTGAGCCACCGCGCCCGGCCTATAAATCTTAAATGATACATGCATGCAAAGTAAAGTGCACACTCAAGAATGGAGATGGTACACACTAAATTCAAAGCTATGGTTACCTGTGGAGAGAAAGGGATAAGGCAAAGGCACACAGGAACCTCAGCTGTAGCTGTAATGTAGTGCTGCCCCCCCCCAAAAAGAACAAAGGCAAATATGTTGAGGTTTAATAAAATTGGGTGGCAGGTGCATGGTGGTAATCTAGTTTGTATACTTGTCTCTATATTTAAAGTATTTCATAATAAAAATATAAAAACAAATGAAGTGCGGTAAAACAGAGAACATTCCAAAAATAAATGACAAAAAGGAGATTTACATATATTTCATTGAAGACGTTTTTTGAGAAACATTAATTTACAGGAGCATCTGTTACTGTGTCTAGGCCCTTAACTTTGATGGGTCCTACCTCCCTTTAGAGCTTTAACAAAATAAATTGTTTCTACTACAGCAATAACATTACAGCTTTGCAAAAAACAACAAAACACATATTATGATTAACAGGAAAATAAAGTCAGTGGCAACGTGTTTATGAAAATATCAGCAATGTGTTTGTCCTAACCTGTAAAAATATGCCATAGGACAGACAGATAACAACAGGTGAAATAGATAAATGAAATATTCTTTAACTACCATTTAATAGAGAATTGGTAGTTTCTCCTCCATGCAGAAGAGAAAACATTCAGGATTAATAATTCTGAATCAGGTTGATAGCTGTCAAGCTATGATTACTGCCTCTAGAATATGAAAACATAAAAGCTCAGGGTCAAAGAAAAAAATCACTTAGTATTCATGTATTAGTTTTCTGGCCTCTTACTTTGTTCATTTATACTACACCATCTAAGTTTCAGGAAAAAGTAATCTAATCTGAGATTCAGTTACATGGAAGGACAGATCAAGAAGTATGGCATGTAAAGAACTTTGCCTCATGAAGAGAACTCATAAAGAGTTTCAGTAAAACTCTCTCTCTTCTATCTTTGCATTTCTTGTCATTGAGTTATGCTCTATTACCTTTATAGCTTATTCTATCTTGTATATCTTCATATTCACATGCAAACATAGTAATGCCACATTTAACTAGTCACTAAAATGGCAATCTAAATTACATGAAATATGGCCAAAGAAATATACACATAAGACCCAAGAACAATCAAAATACAAGGCACAGAGTTCTATTGTTGGGTCTTATATTACATACAGTGCTAAAAAATTTAATCATAGATTCAACTACAGACAAAAGGTGTTTAAAAAGACATAAGTATGACATCTGGAAGTATTACTAAAGAAACATGGGAAAAATACAAATTTATTACAGAAATTTTGAAAAACCTAATGAGTCACATGGGACATGAGCAAAAAATCCATCGTATCTAAGTAACTGACAAAAATGCTATAGTACTTATGATGATTCACAATGAATCACGGCCCCGAATTATCGAGAAAAAAAAAAATATTTGTTCAGGATACCTTAAGAACTGTGGGGAAATGACTTTAAGCCACTGATTCTTACATTCATCCAGAAAAACAAATATGTAAGCATATTCTGAAAAAAATAACATTTGTCCTATCAGTTTTAAGATACAATGTAATGGGATAATAATGAAAAGAGTGAGGTAATACCACAAAAACAGCCAGACCAATGGAACAGAATTATCTTCAAACAGAAAGATTGATATATGTCAGTAATCTTTGAAAAGGGAACATCAGGAGTCAATACATAATTATCTAATAAATGTTACTGAAATACTTGGTCAACTATTTTGAATACTGTCTTCTTAGGGAGATTTATAATCTCATCTGAAACTATATATCAAATAAATTCCAGATAGGAAGAGCTTTTAAAAAAAAATGTTTAAGTGACTGTTTCATAAAGGACGGACATTAAGCACAGAGAAAAATGACTTTAAAAAGAAAAGAAAAACAGACAATTTCAAAATGCAAATACATTTTTATAATTATAAAAGTAATTTGTGAGAAATTCTGAAATCTTGAAATGCATATAAAAATAAACAAGAAAGTTTGTTGATTTTCCTATCAAGAGAAAATATTGTTACATTTCAGAATATATTCTTTTTTCAGTATGTGTTTATATATATTTACACAGATATATATATCAAAAAAATCAAAAATTATTTCATGAATGGGACTGTAGTTGCCTTGTAATTTAAAGTTTGTAAATTCTACATTAAGGAGCTCGTTCCATGTAAATAAATATGGATATACATTGTCATCATCATCATCATTTCCAATAGCTACAAAATATCTTATTCTATTAAAATACCTTATTCTATTAAAATAAAACATTTGGAAGTAAACACAAATAAAACCAATTTTCTCTTTCAACTACTGGTGTAAAAGTCAATTTTGGTTGTTTTCTTTTCCAAGATGGTGGAATAGAGACTTTTAACATGCCTTGGCCTTTTGGAAATAGCAAGATAGTGCATAAAGATTAACTGTGAGCTTTCATTCAAGAAGGAAAATGGGAATATAAGAAGTCAAACTGTCTCTCCTCACTGAAGATATGATTTTATACCTAGAAAACCCTACAGACTCCATCAAAAGGTTCCCAGAACTGATAGATGACTTCAGTAAAGTTTCAGAGACAAAAATCAATGTACAAAAATCAGTAGCATTTCTATACACCAATAATGTTCAAGCCTGAGAGCCAAATCAAGAATGCAATCTCATTTACAATAGCCACACAAACAAAAAAACAAAATGCCTAGGAGTACATCTAACCAAGGATGTAAAGGATTTTCATAGGGATAACTTCAAAACACTGCTGAAAGAAATCAGAGATGGTACAAATGGAAAAATATTCCATGATCATGGGTTAGAAGAATTAATATTGTTAAAATGACCATACCACCCAAAACAATCTACAGATTCTACATGAATTCTATCCCGCTACCAGATCACTTATCACAGAACTAAAAAGAACTATTATTAAATTCATATGGAACCAAAAAATATCCCAAATATTGAAAGCAACCCTAAGCAAACAGCATAAAGTCATAGATATTGCATTACCTGACTTCAAACTATACTATATAGCAGTAATAACCAAAACAGTATGGTACAAAAACAGATACATAGATCAATGTAACTGAATAGAGAACCCAGAAATAAAGCTGCACACCTACAGCCTTTTAATCTTTGACAAAGTTGACAAAAATAAGCAATGGGAAAAGGATTCCCTATTCAGTAAATGGTGCTGGGATAGCTGGCTAGACACATGAAGAAGAATAAAATTGGACCCCTACATTTTAACATAAACAAAAATTAACACGACATGGATTATTTAAACATAAGACCTCAAACGATAAGAATCCTAGAAAGAAACCTAGGAAACACCATTCTGGACATTGGCCTTGGGAAAAAGTTTATTTGTGAGAAAATTGTGACTAAATCCTCAAAAGCAACTGCCACAAAAAAAAAAAAAAAAAAAAAAAAAAAAAAATTGACAAGTGGGACCTAATTAAAATAAAGACCTTCTACACAGCAAAAGAAACCATCAACAGAATAAACAGACAACCTACAGGAGGGAAGAACTTACTTATAAACTATGCATCTGATAAATGTCTAATATCCAGTCTATATGGAACTTAATTGAACAAGCAAAAAACAACCCATTTAAAAATGGGCAAAAGACATAAACAGACATTTCTCAAAATAAGACATACAAATGGCCAATAAACTATGAAAAATGCTCAATATCACTAATCATCAGAGAAATGCAAATTAAAACCACAATGACAACACCATGTCACACCAATTAGAACAGCTATTATTAAAAAGTCAAAAACCAACAGGTGCAGGCAGGGTTGCAGAGAAAAGCGAATGCTTATACACTGCTGGAGAGAATGTAAATTCGTTCAGCAATTATGGAAAGCAGTTTGGAGGTTTCTCAAAGAACCTAAAACAGAACTATCATTTAGCCCAGCAGTCCCATTACTGGGTATCTAGCCAAAGGAAAATAAATTGTTCTACCAAAAACAATGATGTGCTCACATGTTCATTGCAGCACTATTCACAATAGCAAAGACATGGAATTCAAACCAGGTGCCCATCAATGGTGGACTGGATAAAGAAATGTGGTACATATACATCACAGAATACTATGTGGCCATAAAAAAGGAATGAAATCGTGTTTTGCCACAATATGGATGCAGCTGGAGGCCATTAATCTAAGTGAAGTAACACACGAACTGAAAACCAAATATTGCATGTTCTCACTTATAAGCAGGAGCTAAACATTAGGTACTCATGGAAATAAAGACAGCAACAATAAAAACTGGCAACCACTAGAGCACAGAGGGAAAGAAGGGGGAAAGGGTTGACAAACTATTGAGTACCATGCTCGGTACCTAATGACCTTACTGAATGTACTAGAAAGTATCAAAAACAAAGCACATTTATATATTTCCAAAGATTATCTCTATGTATTTATTTTACTTTCTTTGAAAGCTAGTAAAGTTTGATTTTTTAAATATTTCTTAGTCATTAATATTTCTTCTTTTCTAAGTTATTCCTTCATGTTCTTTGATCAATGTTCTATTTGGAATTTTAAAAATTGATTTGTAAGAGAGCTCTCCTATAATACCTACAAAATCAATAGTTTCCATATTTTTTATATTTTTTCCTGCTTGTCATTTGTATTTTATCTTTAATTTTTATTGTGTAGAGGGTTTCAAATTAGTCACATTTAAAAATATTTACTGGTTTCTACCTTTATTGACGTACTGATAAAGATCATCACTAACTCATGATTATATAAATATCTACTTAGATTCTTTCACATGCTCTTACACCTTTTGGGTTTTTTAACATTTGAATCTTTAGTCTACTTGAAATTTATTTGGGTATGACATATGATAAAGAATTCGAACAGTGTTTGTCCCCAGATTTGGACATTTGTCCCCAATGTATTAAATGCCTTAAACTTATACCAGTTTATTATATTTACTTGGTTCTGTTTTGGGGCTTCCAATTTTGTGGTCAATTTAATTTTAAATTGGTCATTTGACTCCTAAAACTTTTAATTAATAAATGCATGAAAGTAAAAGGCAGAAAACTGGAAAAAAAATTATTATAGCCACTATGACAGAAAAATGGTTGACAACAATAATATGATAAATCATACAAGTCAACAAAAAACTACCAAAACATCTTTGGGGAATGTGGAAGATGGGTAAAGGATAAGCAGAAAATTCATAATAGAAAAATAAATGACTACCGTAAGCATGATAAAGTGACATTCACCCTGTAGTAGTCAAATAAATGTTTAAAAAATTAGATAACACTTATTAAATTGTCCAATTAGCAAGGACTGTCTCATAAAGCAACTTTAAAAATCTCTCCAAAGTTAAGAATCTCAGGAGAAAGGCATTCTTACACTTCCCAGCAGGCATATAAATTGGCAGAATGATTTTTAAAAACAATCTGGCAGTAGCAAACAAGAGTCATAAAACAGTATACATCCTTTGACTCAGCAATTTCCTTCAGACTCTAGCCTAGAAAATAAGTGGAATGTAGTAAAAGATTTATATACAAAGATATTCACCTTAGTTTTATTTAAATCAAAAATAGAAAGTAGGCTAAAAAAAAAACTCGTAAAATATTGAATATAGAAATCATAGCGTAACTATAGTATCGAATATTCTAGCTATTTAAAATAGTTATTTACGAATCTGTTTAACAACATGTGGAAAGTGTTACAAAGTTATGTGAATGAGGCAGGCCCAGTGTTTCTGGGGGGTTATGGGCAGGCCCTGGGGGTCTTCAGGGACCTTGCGGGCAAAAGGGGTTGGGAAGTGAGAGGCCAGCTGCGCTCACCACGCAGGGCCTTCCTTGGCACCCAGCCTTGTGGAGCAGCAAGTATGTGGGCCAGCATGTCACACATGCTCCTGCACCTCCACAGCAGCTGGCAGGTGGACCAGGCCATCCTCCCAGGGAAGGATGGCAAGGTTGTCATTCGCTTTGGCCATGACCGGGACCCCACACGCATGAAAATGGACAAGGTCTTGTACAGCATCGAGAAGGTTCAATATTTTGCAGTTATTTTTCTTGTGGATATTACCAAAGTACCTGACTTCAACAAAATGTATGAGTTATATGATCCATGCACTATCATGTTTTTCTCCAGGAACAAGCACATCATGGTTGTCTTGGGGACTGGCAACAACAAGATTAACTGGACCATGGAGGACAGGCGGGAGATGGTTGACATCATAGAGACCATGGACCATAGGGCCATGGTCTTGTCCATGGCGGCGGCCTGGTCTTGTCTCCAAAAACTACTCCAGCAAGTACAGATACTGAGGTGCCCTCAGGCTGTGTGGATAAATGCTGTGGAGGCCTTTTCATGTGGAAACCTTTTAAACTATTTCAAGCCTTTGGAAAAGTATATGAAGCTCCAGTGCTGGAGGACCTCTGGACACAATTTATTACATGACCTTAACTAGCTGAAATAAACACATGAAAAAAATAATAATACTGATCTTAATGGAATACAAGGAAGATTTTAAAAGTGTATATATAGTTGCATCACAGTTGGTAAAAATGCATATAAAAAAATTTGAGTAAACACATAATGATCATCATGGGTGATTATGATTTTCTTCATTCTTCATTTCCTTATTTCTAAAATACTTCACAATATGTCTCTATCGTTTTTGTCTAGTTAGATGGGAATACAAACTGGGGAAAGGCCTGTGTTTTCAAAATGGGAAAAGCTATGAGCAAACAAATCTATGAGCTGGGAGAAGCAACAGAGAGAGGGAAAGGACAAAGGCTTAAAAGAAAGGAACAATGAATGTCACCAGGATCCTGCAGAAAAGAGACATCAAGAGAACAGGTAGAGAGACTTGTCTAGGAGGGACATCTTTCCTTTGATACCTGTGAGGAGGAAGTACTGGAGAGGTGCAAACACAGATCGATTTATGTGCAGGTAATGGGAGCAGAACATTCACTGAACTCAGAGATGTTCACTTTTACTACCTAAGTCAAGCATGAGGCAAGCTCATCAGCTGAGACTGAAATAGAACTTGAGAAGAGTGATAAAGATTATGAAAACTGAATGGGAGCAGGAGTTAATTAAAAATAGGGAAAAGAACTATACTGGTATTTCTGTTTACCTAAACATGTCAGGATCATGAAATCATTTTGTCTCAGGAACCAAATACAGTTACTATCTTCTTTACCAGAGAACAATTCTTTTAACATATCTGTGCCATACCTTGACAGATTGCTTGATTCATTGATTTAGATTCTTTGATTCATTCAACACTAGTCTAGTGCTTAACCAGGTCACTAATGCCCTCCACATTTGCAAATTCAGTGGTCAATTCACAGTCCTCATGCTATTTGGCATTTGTTATGTGTTACAGTACACACTTACAAATCCTTCATTCTTGAAAATTATAATACATTTGTTTCTAGGACACCACTCTACTGTACTATTAACCCTTCTTAGATGCCTTTGCTGGTACCTTTTCATTTATCTGATCATAAATGTTAAAATGCTCCAAGCCTCAGTCTCCATGCCTCTTACATCCATTTATTCACAAGATGATCTCATTCAGGCTCTTATCTTTAAATACGTTTGTACACTGACAACTTACATATAACACACACATACTCACACACACATACACCTGCAGATTCAATCTCTCACCTAAACTTCAGACTCAGTCAGAACTGCCTACTCTACTTGAATATTCATCAAACTTCTAAGAAGCAATCCCCACCCCAAGTACTCCTCATCCCCAAATTACCCATTTCACTAAACGGAAACTTCATTCACCAAGCTGTTCAGGCTAAAAACCTTGGAATCATCAATGGGTCTCCATTTCTTTTTGCCCACTTCAAATAGAGCTGCAAATTCTATTTACTCTGTTTTCAAAATATACCAGGATCTAACCACTTCTCTCCACTTTCATTCTAGTTTAAGCCACAGTCATTTCTCCTCTGGAATGCCTTGGTCCCCTCCCCGCCGCCGCAAAGGGACCCTCTCCCTCATCTGTTATGCCCCCACAGTGTGTTCTCCCCACTGTAATGGGAGTGATTCTTTAAAAACAAACATAAGTTAGATGATGTCACTCTTCTGCTCACAAGTCTCTAATGACTTCATATTTCACTTATAGTAAAAACCGAAGTCCTTATGAAGACCTTAAGGCCCCACCTGATCAGGCTTCCTGGGAGGAGGGCAGAGAGCAGGAGGATCTTCTGCCTGGGTTTCCATATGGGAGACAATTTATCTAAACACTATACCTAGTGGGGGCTTCCTCAAATACAAGTTCACTGTTTGTCCTAGGTACAGTTACCTAAAGTTTTCTTATCTAACTAGTAAGACTAAGAAAGTGACTGAATAAAATAAATATCTAAATAAAAGCTTACATTTTTAAACATGAAATTTCAGAAATATTAGTGGTTCCTTTCAGAATATAATGTATTTTACTCTAATTGCCATTCTCTCATCTCATTTTACTTTTCAAAAGATATGTGCCAACAGGCCAGTGTGATTTACGGAAGAGTTTTTCCCCTTTTTCTTCTTCATTAGTAACAAAATCCCAGAAGTATGATTTCCAGATTCTCTTCAAGAAACAAACATCTGCTGTGTCCCGCATGTTGCTTTCCAATCTTTTACACATTGTGTAAAAGCATCATTGTGAATAACACCGGGCATTTTCGATGTTCTGTTGAAAATGGAAGAAGGACAAATATCTGTCCTTATATATTCACAAACAGAAAGCTCTCGATTTCAGAAAGGCAAGCAAGCTGCCCACCTTTTCGTTGTCTCCTATTGAAATATTAAACTGTATCACTGTTCTTTTGCATAGTGTTTATTATTATAATCAGTGAAAGCAAGTAACAGAAAGTGGCACAAAGTGACATAAGAACATTGATCTACAATTTGGCAAAATAGAGAATTGTTTCTTGAATTTCATGATCTATTATCTGCCAGTTTCCCATTTGACCCTGTAGACACAACAAGTATATATTAAAAGGCAATTTTCTTATCTACTTATATAATCTCTCAACTTTCACTTTCACATATTAAAGCAGAGTAAGTCCATGAAGTTTTCTTAAACTACATGCAAATAATAAAAGCGAGCCAGTATCAAAACAATTGATTTCACTCCAAATGTAATCACATGAAATAATTGGTCTGAGTCGCCCACCTTTGATTTAAAGATCAAGAGAGTGTAAACCGAAGGCAGAAAAGTCGGAGGCCAGCAACAAAACAGCGGGGAAGAAAAGAAAGCCAAAGCTTAACGGTGTGAGTAGGCATTACTGCCTGTGTGTGGAACCCTCTGTGTGTGTGTGTGTCAATTTGAATGGGTCGATGTGGTTATGTTCACATGACTGGCTGTGTGTGTGTCTGCATGTCAGCTTGAGCATGTGCGAGTGTGTGTGTGTTGGCCTGCAGGAGACAGTGTGAGTTTATGTGTGTCAATCTGAGAAAGAGAGAGTTCATGCGCATATGCACTTTTCCCCTTAGAGAAGTGGGTAGAACACCGTTGGCTACACAAATTTTTATGTTGTGTAGGTGTGTCAGCCTGAGCAAGAGTGTGTGTGTTTATGTATATGTCAGCTTGAACAAGCAACCATGTATAGGAAGAAGGGAGAAGACTGTGTGTGGCAGACTGAATGTGTGTGTGAATGGGTGTGTAGTATGTTGTATGTGTGTAATATGTGGTGTGTGTCAACCCAAGTGAGTGCATGTGTGGGTGTGCGTGTGTCAGCATATATCCGGGAGGAAGAACTAGAGAGACTTTTTATTTCCCTGGATCCTATGTGGTAGGAGAGATTTCTTAGAAAATCATACAAGTGCCGTTTTATTTAAATTTGCCTTTCCGACATAATGACGGGTCCCTCCAAGTATGTTAATTAACCTCAGTAGAAATTAGGTGTGAAAAATACCCTAAAATGATTTAGCAGCAGGACACGGAGAATTCAGTCAATTTAAACATTGCCACTTTATAAGTCAGCAAAATGCTATTTTTCTTTCAGTTTAAAATAATCTGATATAATTAACTAATTTTTCCTTCACTAAATGGCTCTTTAAATCAGTGCTATAATTGATGTCTCTCAAACATCATTTTATTTTAAATTAAGGTTTAGCAGATAATTTCTGAACAATCACGATTAATCCCTTGCTAGAGTGTTAATATTACACATAAACATAAAATACAACATTGCTAGAAACAGTTCAGCTTTCAAAACTAAGTACCATGAAGCACTGACATGGTATGCTGGACTAGAACTTCATTTTTGATTCCCACAACACACTTCTGGTCACTCCACTCGGCCTCACTATCCAGAGCTGACTAGAAGGAAACACATCACACAAGTGACTCACTGTCTGTCTACTCAATGGAAAGAAAAGAAAGGTTCTCATCCTCAGTACTGACCCTAATGCTCATCAGATGTTATAAACCACACGATAAACCTGGAAAAATATCAAAGTAGTCAGGGGAGCTGCTCTTCCCCAGAATGCCAGTTCCAATGGCCTCTGGGTAGAAAGTAACTAAGGTAGGTTTTCTTTCTGGAATTCAGCTATTATTCTGGTGTTTTTGCCAATAACTCATAGATATATATGCAGAAATATGTGCATGTTTATAAATATACACACACAAAATTTACTCCACAAAATAGAACTTAATGTCACCTCATTTTATTTTTCTTAATCAAATAAAGTATGACTCCAAGTATCCATTTGCTAACAGTGTTATTCGGTATTTCACACTCTTTCCTGCTCTGGCCCTGTGAGAGCACCAGGAAATTCAGCAAACTTGAGAAGGGACTTATGGCTTTCAATTTGTTGTGGTCACCATTGAGATGCTGGTGTTCAAACCCCAAGGACAGGTGGGTGGCTCTACTTCCAAGGCAGTGCAGACCTTGGAATCTTTAAGTGCCTGGAACACAGTGGCCTCCCTCATGACATCACCTCCCCCTCCACCACGTCATCCACCTGTCACCCACAGGCCTTAGCACTTCCTGGGATGCCCCACAGGACTCAGAGTGGACCTGCCACTGTGCTTCATAACCCATAACTCTGGGTGAATCCTTTCCGCCCCTTCCAAGCCTTGAAACTTCATTCCTTCTTGGCCAACCTAATTCAATGCTCTCTCAGAAGATAAATACAGACACTCTTTGCTTTTCCCCTTGAAAAGGTGGGTAGAACACTGTGAGGTGCTCAGGCCCTCAGAAACTTGAGGATGGCCTTACGGCTTTCAGTCTGTCATAGTCACTGTTGAGATGATGTTGTCCAAACCTGAAGGACAGATCAAAGGTCTTTAGGCCTCTCCTTTCTGGGAGGATGGGGAAAAGGTACATTTTAGTCAACAGTAGCCATGTTGTCAAATTCTATTATTACACTATTTTTGCCTTGGTTTACAGACTTCCTGGATACACTGTAGTATATGATTGTATTATACTTTTTTCAAATTAACAGTTAGACATATTGCACCAGGTACTTCCCCTAACAAGGTATCTGGAGATAGATGGAAATCATAGCACGTTTTTTTTAAAATGTCACTAGCACGCTGTCGAAAATAAGTTTATCTTATGTTTCCAGACTTTTCAAACACCCTTAGAATGTATACGTATGTACATGTATATGTCAATATGTGTGTGTATATGTGTGTGTATATATACATATATTTTTATATTGCTCAAATTTTTTTCATTGATGTGTTTTCTTAAGTGGTAAGAGCTTTTTAAAATAAGTTTGATAATTTTCTATAATAGCTACTTAAAAACCTCTTTTCCAGTTTACTATGTGCCTTTGGTTTTGTTAATGTGGAATAACATGCAGAAGATTTCATGACTCAATTTTTAAGTATATTTGCATAAAGTTACATAGGTATTTGCATAATTTGTAATCTTCTCTGACTCTATAGCCCTTTTCTCATTTCTAAATTTGTTGATTTGGATTTTCTCTTTCTCCTTCTCTTTTTAAAATTTAGTTTACCAAATATTTATTTCATTGTTTGATTTTAAACCAGGCTGAATCAGTTCTATCATTTTTCCATCTTCTAACATTAAATTCTGTGTTTTATCTTTATTCTTAACATACTCTTATCTGCCTAAGTTCTGTTTATTGGTATTACTTTGTTTCAGGATTTTTTTTCCTCCCAATTGTCTAGAATTTAATGTTTCACTCATTTTTAAATTATATTTTTAAATAATAAAATATCTTAGAGTGATGAATTTTTCTATAAATATGCATTTGTCTGCCAAGCATAATTTTGACATGAAACTTACTTCTTTGATTATTTTCTTAAAAGGCTAGTATTGTATTTTTTATTTCCTTATTTACTATAAGGAATTTCCTTATAGTAATGAATTTCCAGGGTTTTACAAGAGAATATAAATAGTGGATGTTTGCTTTTTCTTGTAAGTATTCTAGGTCAGAAAAAGAAGTTTTGCAAATGGAAGTTCTAGCTAAGACATTAAAACCTTAATGATATTATTAGCTATTGATAAGTCTACACTTACTACGCCACATTTATTTTTTAAATTCCTATTCTAGAAATAATGGCAAAATTTCCTATTTGTGCACTTCAGAGCAACCTATCAAAACTAATAAAATTTGAATGGAACTTTTAACAAAAGTTTTCAATGAATATTTTTTTCTTTTTCCTACTCAAAGTACATATTAAAGAAAACCTGCCAATCTTTACAGGTAGTCCTCGAATCTTCCTGCAGCTGACTGGTGGATACAAACTCCCAAGTGTCAGGGCACAGGGCATTCTCTCTCCCATTGCCATGCCCTCCTCTCTTTCCAACTGTCTATATCACTTCTTAAGTAGTCATCATAAATGGAGTCATTTGGGGGCAATTAAAAAGATCCTTGTGAGTGAATTTCTTTCAAGCCATTTAATATCAGAAATGCTCATATTACCCATTAAAAATATCCTCTCAGACATTTGGATTCCCTCCAACAGAGGATGCAGTGGGGAGTTCAGGAGGTTGAGAACAAGGTAGGAGCTGCAGAGAAAATAAATAAAGCCTCCAAATGAGAGTTTGGTTCTTTTACATTTTATACCACACCCCTTGGTTTAAAAGCCATAAATAAAGCTAAAAACAATACTCTTGAGTAATGACTTTTACTTTTGTTGAGGACACTTCACAGTTTCCCAGGAGATTTTTCAGGCCTCTGACAGAGATCTAAATAAGAAGCAATTTTAAGATGTCATTCCTTATCTAGCCATTTTACCAAGACATGCTTTACCCAAGATAGACTAAATGACAACCTGTTTCCCACCTTAGTACATGTCAGATAAACTAGCATTCTCAGTTCTGCCTTGACGATAGATTGCAGAATGTGATTAATGATATATCCAAGCAGAAGTCCCCAAGGAAAACATCATCTCTTAATTCTGACTATCCTAATGAAATCGCATAGTTCATAATTCATTAATCTGACTGCAGTGACAAAAATAGGATGCAAGAAAAAAAAGTACTTCTATAGTGTCCAAAGAGACAAAGCTGAGATAATTCATTAGCAATAGCATATGCTTAAATTTCACTATGTTCTGCTGCATAGTGCAAGGTTTTCTGTACAAAAGTAACAGCAAGAAACACATTATGTTCCTCTTTTTGAAGAAAATGATCACCTTCAAAGAAGCCAACAGAATTCTTATTTAAAATATTCTTGTTTCTCCAAGAAAAAAAGGTCCTACACAATAGGTTCCTAAAATACAAATTTTATTAAGGCAATACGTTAAATAAGAGTCCACTGAGCACAGGCTTTTGTCCTTCTTTTTCTTAGCCTTCCCTTAGAGGAAGACTGCCTGTCATCCTATTAACCATACATTTTCTAAGTGCGAGGTCATTTCACTGTTTAGTTTCTTAAATTAGTGGAGCTTAATGTATCACTTCACCCAAAATTAGTTGTTATAAAAGGCAATATACTAACGTGTAAAACACGTTGCTTTTTCTAAAGTACTTAGCATTCAAAAATAAATACTATCATTTAATGATGGTAATAATGATGAAAATTATAATATTCTATCTGATTCAACATATTCTTAATAATCAGCAGCAACAGCAGCAACATAGACCTTGGTGGTCCGCAGAGTCTGATGGAGTCCTGCACTCACAGAAAGTGCCACTCCTAAGTTGTGGAGGACATTTGCACTGTGAATGTCATCCCCACATCATGAACCTAAAGACCCTTCCATAGACTTTCGAATTTTAATTTGTAACTGAGGCTGGCATGTGATTACCACTTGGGTACAGAGGTAGCAAACCTACATATCTCCCCCTTAAGGGAAAGGCCAAAGAGCCCAGATCATTAAGCCTTAAAAAGTGAAGTCATTGGAATACCTTTTTCCATTCTAAAGAATTATTCTTTGCACACAAAAATGAACACATAATAATAGAAACTCTATGCTTATGGGAGTAAGTCATCCATTACATATAAGGCATACCAGTCCTGGACTTTTTATAGAAATTTTCTGTAAAAACAGCTATAAAGATGTCAAAGTTCTATTAGTTATTATATTACTTTGAACGTTGTGATGGATACAAAGCAGGTTTAAGGTTTTGTTTGGAAATTTTCATCTAAAGATGGGTTCTCTTCTTTTGGGAGGGGAGAAAAACAACAAGTGTTCAAGAGCTCAAAATTCATGCTGAATCAAAGATAACTTTGCACTGGTCATAAAGTTCTAGCCAAAGAAATATCCCAATTCACTAACCTTGGTTCCATGAGTGAGATTAAGTAGTTGAAGTGATAAAAAGTGAGACCTACTCTTCTGCCTGGGTCTTATCCCCACATATAAAATTCTTCAGTTACCATAAAATACCACATAGAACTGCTATGCCATATTACAAAGCTGCAGCACAAGTTTCACAAACAGGTGAATTTTAATTCTAGACTAAAAAGATGAAAACGCTTGCTATGTCTCAACATAGCAAGTTTAATTTTATACCTACTTTTCTTTTCCAGGCTATCCAAGGTCACAAAGCTGAGCTCATTTATAAATCCTCCTTTGCCTTTTGTCAAAATTTGGTTCACTATCAAGTAACATTTTCCTTAACGCAAATTTTTATTTGTTCCCATTGTTTCAGTACAGAGGCATTCTTAGATAACTTTTCTTATATTTTACTGTTCATCCTTCTCTACCTCCATGACCCAACATCCAACTCTAAATCTTCCTCTGTCAGTCACTGAAATAGCATGTCCTTCTTCTTCTCAAAAATGATGGTTTCCAAATATTTGAAAACACAATGGTTTGCAGTTATTTTTAAGTCTTGCTTCAGCTAGAAGTTTTTTGGTTGCAAGTAACTGAAACTCAAACTTAAAAGGCTTGAGCAATTAAAGGTATTTACTAGTTCGTGTAATGAAAAATTCCATTGACAGGGTTTAGCTTCATCCAGCTGAACGGTGTTACCAAGACTATCTTCATATCTTAGTATGAAGATCTTAGATGTTGTATTCACCCTAAGGCTTTTAAAAAAATCTTTTTTTCTTTTTTCTTTTTTCTGTGGCCCGGGCTGGAGTGCAGTGGCGCGATCTCCACTCACTGCAAGCTCCGCCTCCCGGGTTCACGCCATTCTCCTGCCTCAGCCTCCTGTGTAGCTGGGACTACAGGTGCCCACCACCGTGCTCGGCTAATTTTTTGTACTTTTAGTACAGACGGGGTTTCACTGTGTTAGCCAGGATGGTCTCGATCTCCTGGCCTGGTGATCCGCCCGTCTCGGCCTCCCAAAGTGCTGGGATTACAGGCGTGAGCCACCGGGCCCGGCCTTTAAAAATCTTTAGATGGTCTCCCCTACCTCCTAAGGGTACAAGTTCAACTACTTCCAGCAGGAAAGTCAGAGCCTGTTTTTACAGCAGCTCTATTAAAATGCTAGTATCTAGTCCAGTTGTGCGTGTGTGGTCCATGTGACCATCACTAAAACGACATCACTGTGGCGTCTGGGCGTGGTGGCTCTCTTCTGTACTTTTTATGTTTTAGAATATCCTACACAAAACAGCATAGCATTCACTATACAGTTGGTGCAATATGAATAATGACATTAGTAAAACATAAAAATACAGAGAATAAGTGCTTCCTAATGCAATACATTTCAAAATGACGAGAAGAAAATAAAATTTGCGAATAATATTTAAATAAACTTGGCACTTTAAATACTCATTGTGAACATAGGTCTGTGTTTGTTTTGTTTAATTTTGTTTTTGTTTTTTCATTTCCAAAGCACCATATATTTTGAATACATATGGAAGGGCATATGGTTCCCTAATATCTTAAGTGTGACTTCATCATTTTATTGGAGAATTTTTTAAAAGTTAAAAATACAACTTTTAAACAGGGTGGCCATATATGCTAGCTTGCCGAGGAGATGCTTGGTTTATGCTTTGCTCTTATGTGGGTAGTCGGATTTTAAAAAACAAACAAACAAGCAAACATTTTGGCAACATGTATATCATATTCTTAAAGAAATTTGAGACAAGGGAAGTACCTAATCAAATAAAAGTGAAGTTAAATAGGCATACTCTTTGTGTAAGCAAAGAAATAGTTCAATTTATCATGTAGTAAGAAACACAGCACTGCTTCTAACGTACGAAAGAAAATTCATTTGAAGCCACAGCTGTTGTGCTTTAGGGATTTGGATTAAAACTCATTATTATCTTTCTGTTAATACTCTTCCCTGGACCAATCAGTGGTCATATGGTGTTTACAGACCCTGAACACTGAACTGACTTGAATGGCCTTTGTATTACAATACAATCAGATTATGTCTAATCTAAATGCTGTGTGTCCTTTATAGGACAGACGAATCCTAATCCCCCATTTACAAAAGCAAAGCCAGTCCAGTTCCCAATGGCTATCTAGTCACCATTTCCTGTTTTGTTTTTTAATTTTCAATTGACAGATATCAAAATAAATTTTAAATTCACTCAATCTACAGTTAGTGTAAAAATAAATATGTGGTGGTTTTGAGCTGTGGTCAAAGCACTTTTTTTTGATAGTTTAAAATGTGTTACTACAAAAACACAATTCTTCTCCTTCTAAAGAATAAAGATTAACAAAATAACCACCCCCACTATTCTAACAGTTTAAAGGCAAGCTTTAAAAGCATCTCATTTCCTCTTTCCCAAATTACTTGAGAGGTTATCTTGAAGCTCAGATTAGTTAGCTATGCCTAGGCTTTATCAGTTAAGGAATAACGATGTTTTAAGCAGAAGTCCCCACAAGATGACCCACCAAGCCATTTGGTAATGGACCTTTCTACCCCTTGCAATTTTATTACAGTGTTGTCAAGTCTTGCTTCACTTTGAGTCTCTGAAATAAGATGCCATTTTCAAGGAAGTGAGGGAGTAAAACATTATTGATGACAACGACTCCTCCCTTCCTTAACTCATGGCTTCCACCATCTGTGAACCCCAACTTTCTTCCCATTTACCACCTCAGGATTGCCCCCCCATCTCTGTCCTCCCATGATTCTAGGATTCGTTGTCAGTATTCTGATGCCATCCCCTCCCATAGCTCAGCAGCTTTGTTGACACTAAATTTGGGGTATCCTTTTTAACACCTCTTTTATCCTCCTTTTTACATCGCCTCTGTGAGCCACCTGGCCAGCAAATGGGAGCCTGCAATAAGAAGAGAATAGGTAAATAAGCTACCAAAGTATGAAAAACAGCTGTCGAAAATTCAGCTCCCACCCTCACATACAACAGAGTTTAGGGTTTGGAATTGTCAAACAAGAATGGAGTTCAATGTTTAAATAGATAAGGAAGAAATTTTTCAAAAGATATCAGGAAAGCAAGTAGTAGTTTAACAAAGACTGATAGTGCTCTGTTTCTTGATACAACTCTATAAAGCCACAAATAAAACAATGACAAAACATGCAAGAGCTCTGATGCACTCATGGGTTTTCTTCAGGGATAGAGGTAGAAGGCTGGCTTGTTAACAATGAAAAGACATCATTCTAACTCTCACTTGATGACTGATTTCATTCCTTTTGGAATACTCAGACACCGCTTACCCCAGCACCATCCATCTCTATGAAGCAAAGAGCACTATTGATAGCCCTGCAGAGAAGCAAAAATATTCCCAATAGGCGCCTTTCAACTATGCAGCACTCTCCCTTAAAGCAGGGGGTCAGCAGCAAGATATTTCTCCACAATACACACAATAGATCTATTTGGACCTAAAATTAACAGGTAGGTTTTGTTTTATTCTTTCTTTTTTTATTTGCTTTGTAAATTATTCAGAAAAAAAATTATTTAACTTGCCTGGATTTCTCCCACTGCCTAGCACCTACCCACAAAACATATACTAAAAATAAATACCAACTGCTTTTGCATCTATAAATAATGCAGTAAGAAAGGTAAATTTGAAGCTAAAAATTTATACGGCATACATCAAAGGCAAACCTAGTTGACTTTGATTTCTGTATCAATTCAAAACTTCAAATCTTTTGTCCATTCCACACTTAAGTTCCTAGTATGGTCTAAATACTACAGTAGAATAAAGACAAACTGGAAACTCACACTGCACTGAGTATCTTAAAACCTAACAAAGAGACACAAATTTATCTAAGAATGTAAGGTGATACAGTATACTGTAAGACACTGATAGAGTCTTCAAGCTATCTTCAATTAACTGACATCCTATCAAGTGCCAGATACTGTATTAAGCACTAGAAATACATTAGTCAGAAATATGTAAATATGATAGGCATGCAGGGGAGAAGGAGTAGCTAGAGCAAAGACTAGTTGGTGTGGAAAAACCAATGTCCAAGGAGCTGCAAGAAGCTGGGTATTTTGGAGACAGTGTGATAGGAAGGGTTGGGGAAGGAGGGGTAAATAGACTTGGGGAGAGTTCAGACCACATTGGGCCTTCTAGGCTTCCCCAGGAAATCAGAATTCTGTCCTGTGGGCAACAAGTCACAAAAGACTTTTTTTTTTTTTTTTTTTTTTTTGAGTCGTCCAGGCTGGAGTGCAGTGGCCGGATCTCAGCTCACTGCAAGCTCCGCCTCCGGGTTTACGCCATTCTCCTGCCTCAGCCTCCCGAGTAACTGGGACTACAGGCGCCCGCCACCTCGCCCGGCTACATTTTTTGTATTTTTTAGTAGAGACGGGGTTTCACCGGGTTAGCCAGGATGGTCTCGATCTCCTGACCTCGTGATCCGCCCGTCTCGGCCTCCCAAAGTGCTGGAATTACAGGCTTGAGCCACTGCGCCCAGCCACGAAAGACTTTTAAGCAAGGATCTCTCTTCTATTAATTCAAATACCTGATAGCTGATTTCATAACAACACAAATACCATTTTAATGAAATGATTATGTATTTCTAGCAGTGGGAAATCTGAGTTTTATATTTACATGAGTATAAATATTTATTTGAAAAATATAATTCTCAAATGCAAAATGTAAATAATAATTTAATGTTAAATAATCTTTAAAAAATAAACCTCACACATCTCTTACAACCAGAACTGCCCCACATTTCCTAGCTTCCTATTATTAACTGCCCCCTATTAAATGCTGCCTTCACTGGGGCCAATGTTGATGTAAACATTGCCTTTCTTATAGCATGCTGTTAAAACATAACATACGTGCATACAAGCAAACATCATAGAGCCTATGAATTGTCACAAAATGAACGTGTCCCATGTAGCCAGCATTAAGATCAACAGGATTACCAAAACCCCAGACTCCATCTCATGCCCCCTTATAATCATTTTCTGCCTCAAGGGTAACCACTACCCTGACTTTTGATGCCATGGGTTATATTTGCCTGTTTTTAAGCTTCCTATAAATGTAGTTATGTAGAATTTATTCTTTTGTGAGTTTTGTCTGTGCTGTTGGGTATAACTGTAAACTATTTGTTTTAATTTATGTAAAGTGTTGTATTTTTATGAATATATCATTTTATGAATATTTTATAAATATATCATTCATTTATCTAGTCTACTATCAATTGATATTTGAGTATTTTTCAGTTGAGGGTGTTATAAATGATGCTGCTATGAACATTCTTGTGTTTGGTGGAACATAGGTACATATGCCTATGGAATTGCTGGGTCTACCTTATTTATTTTTTATAATGTCAATACTTTTAAACAGAGGGCAAATGCGAGATAACGATATGTGGGAAACTATATAGTAGGATAAGAGGTAAAAATACAACCTGCAATGGACAGCTAAACAAAATCCAAATGCTCATCACTAAATTGTCCATTAATTCCTTCACCATGAGCCCACCATATTACACACAACATTTAGCGATGGTGGCCTGTATTTGAAAACTCCTTATTAAAAGTAAAACATGCCCTCATTTCTGCTTTGTAGCTTAAGTAAAATTTTGTTTTTAAACATAAATCCTTTATTCACTTTTTGTTTCAGATGATTTGGTTTAACACTAAGCGAACCATCATAATGTGAGTGGCTACATTATTGCAAAAAAGAATACCAAGACAATCTAAAAGGGAAGATTTGGATAAGAAAAGGCTTCTGGTTTTCATGAAGTTTGACAGTATGAAAATTACAAATCACCTCAAGAACCCTAAAATCTTTTCTTTAAACAGGCCTATGTAACCAAATCACTGGCAACTGTATTTCTGAAAATATTTCACAAAACTGGCATGATTTGAAATATATGGGTTTTATGGATTGCCTGGGCTCTGTGCCTAGAAATATTTCCAGAGATCATCTCACGTTTTTATTCCTAGGATCAACAATGTCAGCAGATGTTAAGGTTTGTTAGCCAAGTACAGTGATTTAAAAAGAAAGAAAGAGAATAAGAAAGAAAAAAGAAAAGAAAAAAAAAGAAAAGAAAGGAAGTCAGGTTCATTTTAACAATCTTCCAAACCAGTAACTCAAAGGATGGGATGGATTAAAAAAATAGTTTTAAGAGAGCACCACTATTTAAACAAGAGCAGCATCAAACATTTTAATTAAGGAATACAATCAGCTCCAAATCATACATACCATTCTAGTCTTTCCAAATCATTCCAAAATACAGTAAAAGACCAAATGTCAAAATACTTCGCTGAGAAAACAATTTTATGTTCTAATAATATTTCTCTTCATAGCTGAAGAGACTGTTAGCTGAAAAACAATATTCTCCTAGGTCTTCAGTGATTAAAATATCTTCCTATAAATATATCCAAGAATAATGTTAATTCACTTACCAGAGTGAAAATTAAACAACTGTACATACACATATAAAAATATTAATAATAATCTAGACACTGACCTTACACCTTTAACAAAAATTAACTCAAAATTGATCATAGAAGTAAATGTAAATCACAAAACTATAAAACTTCTAGAAGATAACATGGGGGGAAATCTAGGTAACCTTGGGTGTGGATATGACTTTTTAGTTGTAACACCAAAGCACAATCTATGAAAGAAAAATAATGATAGAAGAAACTTTACTGAAATTAAAAACTTTGGCTCTGAGAAGATATTTTTAAGAGAATGAAAAGACAAACCAGAGATTGGAAGAATATATCGGCAAAACATATATCTGATAAAAAACTTGTATCCAAAATATACAAAAACTCTTAAACACTCAACAAAAGAGCCCAATTGAAAAAGAGCAAAATGATCTGCATAGGCACCTCACCAAAGAAGACATGCAGACGACAGGCATATTGAAAGACTCCATATCATGTCACTGAGGAGATGCAAATTAAAACAACAAAGAGGGGGCGGAGCAAGATGGCCGAATAGGAACAGCTGCAGTCTCCAACTCCCAGCGCGAAAGACACAGAAGACCGGTGATTTCTGCATTTTGAACTGAGGTACTGGGGTCATCTCACTAGTGAGTGCCGGACAAGCGGTGCTGGTCAGCTG
>NW_012115422.1:6743515-6774755 GCF_000951035.1 Colobus angolensis palliatus
ACATACCTATCAGAATAGCTATGAATAAAATTCTGTTAGGATGGCTAAAAAACTGACCACACTATATGCTGGCAAGGATGTGGAGAAACAGAAACTCTCATTCATTGCTGTGGAGATGCAAAATGGTTCAGGCACTTTGAAAAATAGTTGGCAGTTTCTTACAAAGCCAAGCATTGTCTTACCATAGGATCCAGCAATTGCACTCCTGGATATTTACTTAAATGAGTTAATAATTTATGTCCATACAAAACCCTGCATAAAAAGTGATTATAGAAGTTTGATTCAGAATTGCCCAAACTTGAAAGCAACCTAGATGTCCTTCAAAAGGTGAATAGATAAAATATGGTAAATCCAATGTAATATTATTCAGCAATAAAAAGAAATGAGCTGTCAAGCCACAAAAGACTTAGTGGGATTTTAAATGCGTATTACTAAGTAAAAACACCCATCTGAGAAGGCTATACACTCTGATTCAAACTATATTACATTCTGGAAAAGGCAAAACTAGAGAGACAATAAAAAGATCAGTGGTTTCTGGTGGATGGGGAGGCAGAGATGAATAGGTGGAACACAGGAATTTGGGGGCAGTGAAACTCTTCTGTAGGATATTGGAATGGTATACACATGACAATATGTATCTCACAAAATCCACAGACTGTACAACACAAAGAGTGAACATTAATGCAAACAAGAGCCTTTAGTTAATAATAATGCATCAATATTGGTTCAACAACTATAACAAATGGATCATACCAATGAAAGTTGCTAACAATAAGGGAAAATGAGGGGAAAAGAGGGAGTACAGAAGAACTCTCTATACTTTCTGCTCAATTTTTCTGTAAATCTAAAATTTCTCTTACAGTCTATTAATTTTATTTTTTATTTTCAGGCAGTTAAAGATATGTAAAAATATTTGTAATACTTATGAAATGGGAAACAGAGAAGTTGCACATGAATCCTGAACTAAAAATGACTGGACTGTATGGACTTCCTTTTCCAGGCAATATCAGTAGTAATAATTATGATAATAATGATGATAGATAACAGTTACTATGAATTTACAAAGTGCCAGGCACTGTGCTGCAAATTTTATACACTAATTTAACTGTCACATAACTTTATGAGGTAGGTATTCTTGTTTTCTAAGGCAACAGGAACTTTCTCCAATTCACATAGCTAGTAAATAGTTAGCAGGCTGACTGACTCCGTTCTGCACTCTTAACCACAGTGCTGTATTGCATTTTACTGCCATAGTGAAGATCCAGCAAAACTGCATGAACATTTCCACTTAAGATGCCAAAACTCACTGGATCAAGTTGCTTTGAAAAAAAAAAAAGGTAAAAATATGCTTATCATCTAAATTAAAATTTTTTGTTTTTTTTAAAAAAAAACTATCTTTAGAAATACATACACTTGGAAATACTTGCATCAAATGAAAATATAATCTCTAATTTTCCAGAAGTAAACTTCCTTGCAAGCAGATACCAGTGCTCTCATGGGCCCACAAGTTTGCTTAAATGCTCTTTCCATGAGAAAAAAGGAAAGTCAGTTTAGTAGTAGCAAATTCCGGGTATTTGGGCAAAGGGTCCAAGGCCTGGATCAGGAGTGGGGAGGCCATTATTGTAGCCCAAGCTCTGCCACTCCTGTGCCAAGCACATCTGTCTGTTAAGATCTTAATTTATGGACTCACAAAGAGACTGGTAGAGAAAATCTCTGACTCCCTGCTATTTCTCTGATTCATGCATTTGAAGCTTGAAGATTATTAATTCTTGTGACAGAAAGAAATAGTTCAGGCATAAGGCATGAGCAAATTATGATAGGGTGTGGAGTTTCATTTAATTTAGGCAAGACTGCCTACATATAACACCCAGCTGTGGGTCTGAGGATACGTGGCAGAGCCTCCTTCCATTGACAAGTCTCGGTAGCAAGCACAGCAGTCAGATTAATTAAACTATGTCAGGATTAGGAAGATGAGATTTGGACAAGTCTGGCCTTTTGCTATATTTACAAAGGAATCTTCCTTCTCCTACCATGCCCTCTCCCTCTCCTCCCACCTTGGTTCCCCAGTACACTAGGCATCCATTCCAGGATATTCCTTGAAGTTCCCTATGTGCTACAACAGATTCACCTCTCCCTTTAAAAATGCAGTCTCACTACAGCTCTTCTAGGATTTAGAAGGAAAGCAATCAGATTAAAATGCATCAGACTACAGCATAAATGACTGAAAGGAGCTTAACACTTCCAGGGTCAGTATTGCATGTAAAAAAAGTTAATGTATAGAAACCTTTCAAAAGTGGAATTTAGATAAAAGTAAGTTTTGTGAACTTTTCAAAAATAATTATTAGGTTTTAGGAAAGGAAAGGGCACTATTTGAGGCATCTTGCCTTAGTCTACCAAGTCAGAAAGCAAATCCAGATGTCAAGCAACCCACCACCTCATTTTCAAAAGCTTACAAATCCACACTCTAGCCACCCTGTGAGATTCCAGGGTATGCATGATCTTCAGGTTAATGATTTAAATAACGAACTTAAATGGCCAAGTATGCATTTTATAATAATCATCACATTCCACACTAAATCAAAGCATCCGAGAATTAAAATAAGATATGCTAAGAGAAAATAGTCAAGACCTAACGAAATATACATTATGCAATTAATTTTTGTTGCATGAGTAAATGAACCATGCTGAATTGAAGTGATTTTGCTGACATTACCTTCAACAAGAAATGTTATATTCATTTGAAATTCCTCTGCTTTGGGGTGAAAATAACAATGTTATATAAAATATTTTTCAAGGTTAATTTATAGCTTCTTAAAAATCTGCACAACCCATTGTTTCACATTTCTCAAAGTATATCGCTTTTTAATATAGCCCTTATTATATAGAGACAAAACATCCAGAGAAAAAGTATATGTATGTGTATATGGGTGTGTGTATATATGTATAAATGTATGTATGTATATATGTATATATATTCAATCAGATACTTGGTATAATTTTATGTAGACACAATTGAATATTTGACCACATTTTTCAATTTTCAGTTTTTGTTTCCCCAAATGTGCCCATATTTTGACTATTTCAGGAGAATACACAGAAAAACCATACAAATAAAATGTTCTTTTCAGTTTTCTTTGAAACTATTTCAGATCTCACAAATAAGATGTGGTAGCTAGAGAAACACTGCTCTATAGATGATGTACACCTAAAAAAAAATAAAAACATACACACGGTATTCTGCTAAAAATTAGTATACAACTCTCAGATATAAATTTAAAAGATTTACAATTAAAGAAGAAAGTAATAATGCAGAATCAAACCAAGAAGAATTATTATTTGGATGGTCCTTTAGAGTTCTACCAATGTACTGACACCCCTTCTGCCATTTGATAAAGCTGCCCTATTCACTGGTGGTTACTATACACACTGTTGCCTTACTAGATTTTAAAGCTAAAAAGGACTAATTTTTAAAAAATACCTGGCACTGCTGAATATGCCTTTTTATACATTTTTGACTTCTGAATCAAGTTAGTGTTTTACATACTAAAAAAGTTAAATTTAAATAAGAAAGGATGGGAAAAACTAAAATTGAATTCACTCTGAAAAAAAAAAACCTAATTATATATTCAATAAATCACATAACTGTACAGAAAATAGAAAAAGAATGCAGGTTACTTTTGGACATAGTGTATGACTTTATATCATCAATGAAATATAGTCTAAGGACAAAAAGAACTGCAGAGATCTTGAACTCCATGAGTTTGTTGTTGGTATTGATATTGGTGTAGCAATTCTAAAATTAGGGAGAGCATTATTGCAGCCACAAACAAGTAAATATTAATATGTTCATGTTATTGGAACCATGGTTTTCTCTGTGGGAGGAGATACAGCTACAGAATGAGGGAAGGAAAAAAGAATGCTGTGGTATGGGATAAGAATTAGAGGTGTCAGTAAGTACTCATAATCTTGTATATGTATGTGTGTGCACTGAATAGTACTAAAAGCAATGCTACCCCCACTCTGGAAGCAATAACACCCTCACAGTAATAAACATAGCTAGTTCCCAGATTTTGGTTTCTAAATACCATTCCCCATCGGAAGAAGTCAGAACCTTTTGGAGAAATCAGTGATTGCTGGTCTTGAGCAGGGAAAGTACAAAGTGAGCCTGAACCTCCTTCTAAGCTAGACCAAAAAAACTGGGTTGGGGGGAGTGCTCAATAACTAATTACAAATACCAGCCTGAAGGGGCTCTTACTAGTCAAATTTGAGACAATTACAATATTAGAATGTATTATGATAGGAGTGAATGATAAATAATGCATTTTAAAAAAATTACTGAGTCCATACTGATATTTTAAAAGGAAAGACGGGGAGAAAGTTTTTCTTTACAAAGGTAAGTCAAATAATGAGTGTACAGGGAACAAGAGAAATGGAGAGTCATCATTTTTACAACCACCATAGTAACAACTGATTCTGGAAAGATGCACCTGTGGATGCTAACCTCATTAGATGAAAGGCTATTAGAAAACAAGATATTCAGAATCTTAGTTATTGACAGCAAAAGAGAAAAAGGTATCTTTACAATGGGGAAATCTGGCAAATACACCTTTACCAAATAATCAAGTTTAATATCATCAACAAACTAACATCATAAGCCTCCTGATATTATATACTATGAAGGACACAACATCACCCATGAAGCATGCCTGCCAAATACATTTAGCCAAAATCTACTCAGGAGGAAACTTCAGATATGCCCAAATTGAGAGATACTCTGCAGAGCAGTTGGCTTGTCTCTTCAAAAATGTCAGTATCATAAGGAACAAAGAAGGCTGGGGGACTATTCTGAATTAGAGGAGACTAAATAAATAGGACAATAGAAAAAATGAACTATAAAGGACAAAATTGGGACAATTTGGAAAATGTAAGCATAGGCTGGATAGTAGATTAAAGCATTGTATTGTTAAATTTCCTGGACATGACCGGATATACACTGAAGTATTTAAGGATGAAATGTCATGATGTCTACAACTAACTTTGAAATGTTTTAGCAAAAACAAAACAAAAACAAAACTAAATGTGTATACAGAAAGAAAAGAGATAAAGCAAAAGTGGCAAACTGTTTCCAATTGTTGAACCTATGTGAAGGGTTTAAGCAACTTTTCCATCTATTTGTAATTTTTCAAAATAAAACGTTGGGCAGGGGGAAGGTGGAAATCCTTGAAGTAATAGGAAACTTTTTAGATGTTCTGGCCTTAGAACCCTCTAGCCCATTTTATTCAGGTGGGGCCTAGACCTAATGGAATACACGTAAGCTAAATACATGCACCATAGCTCCACTGATGTGTTGGTAGGGTGGGGGCCAGGAGAACTATGGCAAAGGTCTAAGGAATACGATGCTTGCTGGCACTTCCTTACTGTGGCTGTCCAAGCACTGCACTATCTGCCCCTGTCAGTTCTCAATTCCTACCTTTCCTCACCCTTATGCATGAGTCCCCATCCCCACTTCCTTCTTTCTATTTGGCATTATTGTTAAGCTTGTTCTTCCCTGGAACTGTGTTCTCTGTGCCCTGTGCTTGGGAAGTTCTGCCTCTAGACCCTTCATATCATGTGGGTCCTGGCTGGTGTGTCACTCCCTTGGCAGGCCTTCTCTGACACCAATTCTACCCTAGCCCCTCACTTCGGGCACATGTCTCAGAGCACCTTGTTTAAAGTTGTTGTTATTACGATTATTATTTTGTAGTAAGAACACTCCACGTGAGATATGCCCTCTGCACAAATCGTTAAGTGTATAATACGTACTATTGCCTATAAGTGAATGGATACATAAAATGTGATACATATATACAATGGAATACTATTTAGCGTTAAAAAAAATATGGAAATTCTGAAATAGGCAACAACGTGGATGAACCTTGAGGATATTAAGCTAGGTTAAATAAGTCAGTCACCAAAAGACAAATACTGCATGATTCTACTTATGTGAGGGTTTCAAAATAATTTCATAAAGTTTTTCTTCAGAATACTCACTACATTACACAGTGAGAAATTATCATATTTACGCATTTACTTATCATTTGTTGTCTGTTCTCTCGTGAAGGGATCTTGCCTCTCTTACCCACTGCTGTAAGCTCAATCCTCAGTTTAATGTATTTCATAAATACCTATGGACTTCACAGACCCACGGTGTTAAAACACTGCCAAACCCTGCAGGTTAAACTCTGTATTGCTTCTCCTGGAATATTTGCATTTAGAGCAATAAAATAAAAATGTAAAATAAGAGAATTTGAGTGAAAATCCTCTCTCATATTTCTTTTAAAAAACTATTTTAAGATATCTGAATCAAGGTTCTTGTGTTTTCTAATGAAACAAAGGTATACTTGCAAACAATCACAGCAAACTGGACCTTCCTGTCCTTGTAACAATAAATGAATGAAGGAATCCAATTGCTGCTTCACTTGCCCCCAGCACCCCAGTCACCAGCCAGAGAAAAGCATTGAACAATCAGAGGTGGGAACCTATTCTGCCTTTCCAGTTCATTAAATCATATATCATTTTTACATGTAAGCCACCAGGCTATAAATCACACAAGACAGAATGAGAGCTAATTAAAGGGTCAGCTGAGCATATAATTTTTAATTCCTAGGCACCTAAAAACTGAGATTGACAATAAAATGTGATAAAACTCAGAATCATTTGCTAACTAATACAGCAGGGATTTTCAAGCTGCCAACTTGCTAAGCCAAATTTCAAGCTGCTAATATTTAAAGGAAACTATATGGAATACAATATTTCTATTATAATGAACTATCAATCATTTACCCTAGCATACTTCATTAAAATGTACTTGGATGTTTTTTTTTATATTTTTGGTAAGGATTACAAGGTCAAAAGAAATATCGACAAATTGTGTTCTCATTTCAGATTGAAATTCACTCCTGACATAGAAAGTATTATTGTTAATTAGTATTTATATAGCATCTCTTTTCTAAAGCACATTCAGGAAAAGCAGGTTAGTAGAAAGAAATTCACTTGTCAAAAGGAAAACTAAAATGGAATAAGACCAACATGGCCAAGGTCACTAAACAAGTCAGCAACTGTTTTGAAAGCAAAGCCTGAAGAGACAGCTGACTCACCGTGGTTTCCCCGCCTCCAAATATACTGCTTCATCTAAAAGGTATTTTGAGGGTATTCGAGTTTACACATTTTAAATTTGCACTCCTCACAACAAAGAGCTTGCGTGGTTTTAAAAGAAAACACTCATTATCTTATTTAGACACGACAATAAATATCAAGCTTATTTTCCTTTTAAAGCTCTTTATAGTTATAAAACAAGGCTTGTAACCTAACACATAGAGAACAGTAGAGTTGGATATAAACACTAAGGTTGTTTAAAAGAAGAAAGGTAATAACGTTCTATCATCACTATAATTTAATGACCAAAAAAAAAAGGTGTATTTTCAGAGTTGTCGCATTATAATTGAAATTTTGTCTTTTATTCACTTTAACACTACTTCAGAATCACAGCTAAAAGAAACTAAAATTTTAAGTGCACAATATACCTACAATTTATTTATTAATTCTTTAAAAACATAAATCTCTGATATTTCCTACTCAGGGTTCAGTGTAGAAAAAAAGTCTTTCACTCTGGAATACAGAGGTGAATAAAATAAGAACTCTTGTGTTATACAGATCAAGGTTCCAATGCTGTGCTTGTTTTTAAATCCTTTTTCTCAAATAAAATGACAAACATTTCTCTCCATGATCAAATAACTATGGGAGACTAAAAGAAACCACAGTCTGAGAACAACATATTCAAAAGATTACTTGGATCTTCCCTAATCACATGTCCCAAGCATGAACCACTGATTACAACGCTAGTACTTCAGTTTGTACAAAACAAGAAAGCCTGCACAGCAAATGCTGCTTATACAATAGATTTGTCTTGTTACCCGTCACACCACAATCTTCATGCACATGGAGTGCCTAACTTCTAATCACATGGAAAGTGTGGTTACTATCCTTTGCTCCACATCATCCCAGTATCGTTGTTACAATACATACAGCTCCTTCCCCTCTGCAACTCCAAAGGAAATGCTTGCTATGTTGCCATTTCCAAAACAAGATTCCTCGGGAAAGGAAGGCACATGCTTCTCTGGAATGTAAAGCTATATATAGATAGATATATAAATATCTATAAGGCTAGATCTATAAGCAAAAAATAGCTAACAAGAACACTGGAAGCTTCATGATATCTCTAGTCTGTCAGATTTAAGCACTATTCACTCTTCTCTGAAAAACAATCAGCAATTTGTAGTTTTCTTCATGACTAGAATCATAAAAGGTGAAATTAATTTATATAAAACTACCTTCAAAATACAAGTTTTGCTGAAAATATGAACCAATAATAATTAAACTAAGAGCTAAATGTCAGTTATTATTGCAAACCAAAAAAAAAAAAAAATGGTGGTGGGGAGCATTTTGCTGCTCCTTGCAAAAGTGTGGTCCTTTTAGACCTGGCACTATATATTCTGTCTTAACTCAGAAAAACAAAGAATCCTATAAACAGTCTGAAGGAGGAAAAATATCTAGAACTGGCCTTCAACCTGAATTCTTTCTGGAGAATTCTTCTGAAGAAGATTCACACCAGGATCCAGAAGAGAACTGCTTAGCTGTAGCTGTGGTCAGCTGATAGCCTCTCACCTATCCTTGAAAGCATATTTGGCATTCATTAAAAACCAGCTACAAAAGCTGTAGCCAGTGAGCCATTCGATGATTCCTGGGTCTTTGTACTCCAATTAACCTCCCAACACACCTAATCTTGAGGACCTTACCAGAGAGAACTGTGAGCAGTTGGAGTCTTCCCCACCACTTACACCAACTCAGAGCTCTCTTCCGTTAATTTTTATTAGTGAATAGATCACAAAAGAAATGACCTTTCTGGGCCAAAAAACACATACTATCCTTATTCAAAGTTATTTTTAAACTTAATATTCCATGCCATAATTTTATGATATTTGAAATATGAGGTAAAACATTAAAATGGACATTTCATAATGTATCTGTTTAGTTCTTCATCATTTAAATCTTTACCATTCACAGACACTCAAAAATCTCAGTGTTTCAGATGGTCACCTATATAAGTGAGGGTCCCAAAGGGAAGGAAATACAACATTCAAGTTGGGGCAGTTTGAAGAGGGTTTATTTTTAAAGAACTATTTACAAGCATATAGTCAGAGTGTAGAGGAGCCACAAGGATACTGCAGGAACCAAGGGCTAAAGAAGGAGTGTGTTGCCACCACTATGCTCAAGGGGAGAAGAGAAGATGGTAGTTACTTAAATCTGGAGAAGAGAAAATATGGTGGGAGAGGCCACCTTGAGAGAAACAGAGGCCATCTCAGGACACAGCCGTGATGCGGTGCCCTTCCAGGGAGGGATCTGGTGAATAAACACCCTGATCTCAATCTCTTCCCTCCCTCCCATCCCCCACCAACATTTCTCATTAGCTAAACCCATTTTAAGACAGTGGGCAGGGGAATACAAAGAGGTCAGCTTCCCAGAGCACAGAGTAGACAAGGGTGAGGGTCGATCTGGAAGGGCAAATGGAAGACAACTGCATAGGCAGAGATGGACTACACACATCTTCATTCTATGATTAGGTCACATTACAGATATATTCATAAAGCATATGGAACCAAGGCATTCACACAGAGCAGGAACAGATGCGTGATCCCCCGGCACAGTCTGCCTTGTCCCCCAAGGTCCCTTAGAGGCACATAAGTACTGGCAGTACACAGTGAGGCCTTGCTGAGTAAGAGCCGCTCATTTCTTGCCACACTAAGTTGTATGTATCCATATGCAAGAAGTCATTGACAAGGACCTCTGAGTACTATGCAAAGGAGCTTGGATTGTCTGTGCAAAATTGAACCATCAAAGTTCTGTGATAAGAGCAATGTCATGATTATGTCTTTGTTTAGAAAGATTTTTTTGCTGACCTTGTGGAGTTGAAATTAGAAAAGGAAGTGAATGAAAGCTAGGAGACCATTTAGAAAGCAATTACCATAATCCAGGAGAGAGATAAATTCAGTACCATCATTTGGTGGTTTTCACTTTTAAAAATTCCAGGAGCCTACTAATACTTTGTGATATATAAGGAATGATACAAAATTTTTTCCTTCAATTTTGAAGTTTCTGTATTTATCTTTCCATTGATTTCTCTTGCTTCCTTACCTCCCATAACCAACCATTCATCAAGTACTAGTGAGTTTAACTTTTAATATCTCGAGAACCTGTACTCTTCTCTATGCCAATGTGTTGATAAAGGCCACATTTATCACATAGACTAATGTTTCTCAACTATGCACAAAATGTTCTTAGGGATTCCATGAAAAAAGGAAAGTTGTCTGGTCAAACACTTTGTGAAGCCCTGGGATAAACAAATTTAAATAATTTGCTTTTCTGAGCTTTAAAGAATGCTTACATGACTTGGGAATTCCTAGAGAGAAGTTCCCTCTTTTCATAGAAAGCCTATTAACATCTCCAGTGGTCCTCAGAATATAGACTGGAAAATGCTGACATGGACAAATAAAGGTTTTTCCCTGCATTTCTGCAAAACTTCTTTCAGTCTGCTGACTTTCTGCATGTATTGCCCCCAGGAAAGGGATCACATCGCATAAGACAGAGAATAAGGTAATCAATTCTTACAGTTTGGATTTCAAAAGTTAAGGGAACAATAATTCATGGGCCATAGATTTGAAAGACTAAGATGAGTAAGAGCAAAGCTGTCTATATTCAGACTAGATAAAAGGAAGAAAGGGGGAAAATGGCTGAGATTAAGTGGAGAGTTTTGATACAAGAGATTAAGAGGGCCCAGGTCCCAACCCACTCACTAGCCCTGAACTGAGCCCTGATAGAGGAAAAGAAATCATTTTGAAACCCCAGGATGGTTTGGTGGGATCTAAGAACAAAGGGAACTTGTGCCTACCCAGCAAGATAGAGCGCTGGGAAGAAAGCAAGACTTTGCAAGTAAAACTGTTGAAATGTGGCCGGGCGCGGTGGCTCAAGCCTGTAATCCCAGCACTTTAGGAGGCCGAGATGGGCGGATCACGAGGTCAGGAGATCGAGACCATCCTGGCTAACACGGTGAAACCCCGTCTCTACTAAAAACTACAAAAAACTAGCCGGGCGACGTGGGGGCGCCTGTAGTCCCAGCTACTTGGGAGGCTGAGGCAGGAGAATGGCGTGAACCCGGGAGGCGGAGCTTGCAGTGAGCTGAGATCCGGCCACAGCACTCCAGCCTGGGTGACAGAGCGAGACTCCGTCTCAAAAAAAAAAAAGAAATGTAATTCATGTGTGTGTTAGGGATTCTCAGCCTCAGCACCACTGATATTTTGATCTGGAGAACTTTTTGCTGTGGGATCCTCATGTGGGTTGCAGGATGTTTAGCAGCATCCCTGGCCTCTGCCCTCCAGATGCTTGTAACATACTCCCCATCCCCGGTTGTAACTACTAGAAATGTTTCTAGACGTTACCAAACGTCTCCTGGGGGCAAAATCTCTATTGAGAGTCACTGATTTAGGTTAAGTCCTAGGGAGAATTTCTTCCTATCCTAGCGCAGGGCATGAGTAGTAGAAAGAATCATTTGGGAAGATCCAGCGCAACATACATGGATGATGTCCTAGAACCGAATGAGATTAAAAGCAAAAAACCCCAATGGCGACGGATGCCAGAGAGGACTGATCACTCTCAAGAACAAAATGATACACTCCCCAGAAATACCTCCACATTGCAGATAAATTAGTTAAGAACACAGATACCAGAGCATTCTGGAAGCCAGGTTGCCTACCTTTAAACCCCAGGAATCACTCAACTTTCTGGGCTTCAGTTTCTTCATAACTGTGAGATGGAGATAATGACAGTACATACCACATAGGGTTACAATGATAATTAAATGAGTTAAATTTTGTGAAGTACTTGCTCTTTAATTAAATTTTGAGTAAGCGGTGGTTTTTACTATGTATATAAACACCCCCGGGATTAGTTCCAAGTCAGAGAAGGAGAATGTGACCCTGAATTATTAATAAAACTAAACTTCTGCCATCAAATCAAATAGGTTCACACTATTCTATGAAACTGAAACTTACAGAAAAATAAAGTTATTTTTACATAACCACTTTGTGTTCAGAAATTTCTCCTCATTCACTGGTCTCTTTACATGCAGTCTAAAATTCCCTGTCTTTGTCCCTTAATGTATCTTCATACCACCATTGTGGTCATCTTATAAAATCTTAAATCTGATCAGATACGAGTTTTCCATTATCCACAGCTATGGTCCCACAGAGATGCCTCAAGAACTCAGGGTTGTATGGGGAGGGCATGGCATGAAACTCCGATGTGCTTCTCCATGATTAATTCTTTCATAGATTGAGTTTCCTTGTAAGATTTTATTTGAAAAATTACATATGTTCCTACGAAACGTCATGGCCCACAGAGACCCCACCAGATGGCAGTCGAGGCCACAATGAGCAGCCCTTACCCCTCCCTCCAGCTGTTCAGCACAGCCCCTGTGATCCAGATGAAGAGTCACTGGTAGAGTCCACATGCTGTTAGCCTCATAGTTTTGCACATGCTATTTCATCTGCTTAAAATATTCTTCTCTATTTCCTGCAGGTAAGAAGCCATCAAAGTTATCTTTTACTGGGAAACATGCTGGGATTTACATTTTTAAAAGGAAACTGATGGACTAAAGGCTCTCCAGACTTTGGCGTCGAGGGAGCCTGCCTCAGGTGCTGTAGGATCCTTGCCAAAGCTAGGGATATACAGCTTCCCTAGGTGTCACCACCCCCCACCCGAAAGTTCTGCCACAGCATCCAGGGTGCTCCAAAGATGCAGGCCATTGTATCCACTTACCTTAGAAAATCAATCTCTCTCTTCCATTCTTTCATATCTTCCTGTTTACCTTCCCAAAAGTCTCTGCTGCTCCTACCTCCCAGGTTAGAATCCCCTCAAGGGGCCTCTAGCACACCAAAGCCATTTCTCTTCCAGTATGGACAATTTCTCCTTCCTCTCTGCAACACAACTCTCCCCTGAAGCAAAGGGAGCACAGGGGAACTAGCTAATTATTTGGAAAGGGAAAAGAAGTGTGCATCTAAAGTAAAAATCACAACCAATCTCCTTCCACCTGCATATATAGCTCAGTGAATCGAAACTTCTTTCTTTGTACCTTCTTTGAATAAGTTTAGATTCATTTTGTAAACAGAAAAATATAATATTTTTAAATCCAATAAAGACACACATCTATATCGAAGCATTACTATGCAAGGTAAATATTAACTGAGTTATGTATTATCCATATACTTGTGACATAGGTATATACCAAAAGCAGTACCTCACACAGTAGCTGCCTCTCTCTTTTCCAAACCTTCAATGCTGTTAAATCAGTGACGGAAAACGCTGCTATTTCCTCAGGAGGGTCACCATTCATTGCCTTCATTTGTGCATTGGTATATATGCCCTTTCAGTTTAATGCTACAACCCATCAGATCACCTCCTTTTCTGTCCCATTTGGCAGCCAGTCTCAGGACTGCTGCTGTTTTTCCATCTGTAAAACTCAATCTACCTTCAACATAGAGGCAGGGCCTGGAGAGTGGACTGAGTAAAGAACAATTAAATCAGGCTGGTTACACCCTGAATTTTATCTACTTTGAGGGGAAAAAAGGAATTCTAATAACATGGAAAATTCCCTTTGCAGGAGTCTGCCTAGAACTGGGCTTCCAGCCCTGGGAGATAGCAACCCCATTCAGTGAACAGCTTTTGCAGTCTCTACCCAGTCACAAGAATTCCTTCCCCTTAACCCCCAGAAAGAAGGGAGCAAGTCATTTTGAACAACTCTGTACAATGAGTCCATACTCCTTGTTATAGCAGATTGGTCCAGAGATGATACGTGATCCAAGTTGATCTATTAGATAGAACAGAAAATGCCAGCATAACCTCCTTGAAAATGGACATCAATTGAAACCGCCTCCCCAATTTGCTTGTTGTATGACCTTTGGGTAAAGAATTTAGCTTCTCTTGACCTATTTCTTCATCTGTAAAAAACATAGTTGGAACTAAATGGTTTTTAAATTTCCTTTCTGCTCTTGCAGTATGGTTTTCACAATAAAGGTGGGTTCTAGAGTCAGTGAGGCCTTGGTTCACAGTCACATCCTGCAGTCACTCTAGTCTTACGGCTTAAAAAGCTTTCTCAACTTCCTAAGCATCAGTTTCAAAATGGGGACTATGATAATGTCTACCTTGTTATTAAACAATATAATACGTGTCCTGGGCTTACAACACTACCACACACAGTCAAGCACCCACTCTCTGGTTGCTATCACTGGTGTTATTTCTATTTCAGCAAGATTTAAAATTGAAGAAAAAAGCAAGGAAGAAAAGAAAAGGAAACTAAGGTGAAAACATCATAATTGTTCAGCCAAAAGAATTATCTAAATAAAAAAAATCAAACCATTTGATTCATCGATACTGCAAAAAGGTTGGGAGAGAGAGTAAATAATCAATATGACTCTCCAGGCAAGTGAAAATGTGCAGGATGTTTAATTGTGACCTTAAAAAAGATAACACTACTTATATCAAGTTCTATCACTCCCAGAACTTGAAAATCCAATAACAAAGGGTCCTCCAAATATAAAGAGCATTGGGTAAAACCATAACTCTCTCATGAGTGATAACATCTATAAACTATTAAACTTAAAGAACCATGTTCAGGACTTATTTATCCCATTGTCTTTCTTTGTAACCTTGTCTTGGTAACATGTACAGTATCCATATACCTGGGATATTCTTTTTTTCCGAATGTCAGGAGCATAATGATCACTACCCAAACACCATACAAGACTGATGCTCCAATACAATTGATTATCTCAATCCAGAAATTAATAGCCCTACAGGTAGAAATGCTTTAAGATGATCAGAAGAATAAACTGATGTCCATCATAGAATATTTTCTCCATATAAATATATATTCTGACAGCAAATTATTGCCACAGGTTTACTAAAATATTCAGCCTTTTCCCAGTTCAATTCTTTTGTGAGTCATATGAGCTGATTGGGTACAATACAATAAATTGAAGAAGGGTGAGGGATATAAGACAGGTAAGAAAAAAATTAAAGAACCAGTGATATACAATGTGACATAATATAATGCCAGTCTAAAAAGATGAAAAATCTCAACAGTAGGTGGGCTGTGGTTAGTGTAGGCAGTTCGACCCAGGGTACTCAGCCAGTACAAAAATGTCATTCTGGCCGGGCGCGGTGGCTCAAGCCTGTAATTCCAGCACTTTGGGAGGCCAAGACAGGCGGATCACGAGGTCAGGAGATCACGACCATCCTGGCTAAGACGGTGAAACCCCGTCTCTACTAAAAAAACACAAAAATCGGCCGGGCGTGGTGGCTCAAGTCTGTAATCCCAGCACTTTGGGAGGCCGAGACGGGCGGATCACGAGGTCAGGAGATTGAGACCATCCTGGCTAACACGGTGAAACCCCGTCTCTACTAAAAAATACAAAAGTCTAGCCGGGCGAGGTGGCGGGCGCCTGTAGTCCCAGCTACTCGGGAGGTTGAGGCAGGAGAATGGCGTAAACCCAGGAGGCGGAGCTTGCAGTGAGCTGAGATCCCGCCACTGCACTCCAGCCTGGGCGACAGAGCGAGACTCCATCTCAAAAAAAAAAAAAAAAAAAAAAGTCATTCTACTTCTAAATCTGAGAGCAAGTGCCACCAAAATTGACAGGGACAAGGATCAAGGATAAAGTCATCATCCAAAGAGCATGTCACACCTGCCTCACATGCAAAAGAAATATATGGATCACATACATCATATTTTTCAAAACTCATTTGTAAAGATTTGCAGCCCTTGTTCCATATTCTGAGCTTGTATGTGCAAAGCAACATGTGTACACATGACCCTTTCAGATGGTCACAATAGGAAACTGGCAAGAGTTTCACTATTTCGGAGATCCTAGAGACCTCCTAAGGAATGCAAGAACTAAATTGCCCATTATCCCATATTTACAACTTGGTATATTAGATGCCCTAGCATTCAAAGTATGTTTAAGGTGGTCCTGGAGATCTTAGAACAAAATGGGTCACTATTGTCCATCCCATTTAATTATCTGGACACTATTAAGAGTTGTCATGTCATGTGGCTAGCAAGATTTTTTCAAAGCCAACTTGTTCTTTTGAAAGATAAAAGGGGATGTTTTAGAGATTCTCTCTTAGACTACATTCTCTTCACTGGCATACTTGCACATGGTAATGACTGAATACATACTTCTGGTTGGCTACGGAAAGTCATCCCCTTAGAGAAGCTGATGACTTTGCTGACTGTCAAAATAGTAATTACAGCATTTTTAGGTCCCAAATTTGATGCTGTTCAGTTTTTTTACGTTTACATTTCAGACCCATAGTCTTACATAACATCTGTAATGGCTATTTTCAGAATTTGGAACCACGAACTAATAGAATGTGTTTCAACAGTCTCAGCATCTAAAGTCATTTTAGACACACAGGTACAAGACTTAATTTAAATTGTTCTAATCACTCAGATGTTTAATCAGATATGTTGCTGGCTTGTTCTGGTACATTTGCATATTTTCAAATGGAAATTTGCCGACACAAGGTGGTGACCTTAGAAAGGGGGTTGCCCAGGAGCTAACTTACAAGGCCTTTGAATGAGACAAGCATTGCATATCCTGCTTATCTATTTGTGTGGTTCTAAATAGCCCATTTACCTACGTGGAAAATAAAGACAACTCTTTTTGTTTTATTTCACATACCAAGTCCAGGAAGCTGTCCTGGGGTACCTCAGGCATGCTTCCCCTGTACAGGCTGGCCTCTCAGTGAACCCAGAGGTCCACACCTGCGCCCAAAGCATGAAACAGAGAAGAGTCTTTAGTGGAGACAATAGTATCCACTAGATTACTGTATTTCTTAGAATTTAATGTGCAAACAAAACCCCTGAAGGTTTAAAGTAGAGATCCTGATTGTGTAGGTTTCAGGCAGGGGCTAAGATTCTGCATTTCTAACATGCTTCCAAGTGATCCTGGGTGCTGCTGGTCCACGGACTCACCTGGAGCAGCTAGGAGACCATCCTCCTCAGTGAGACATGACTCCTGCTCTGCCACCACACAGCTGTGTCATTTGAGCACATTATAGCATGTGTCAGTGCTTCAGTTTCCTCCTCTATAAAAGTAGGCAAGAAATAAAGGCTCTTACCAAATTCAAGGAGTTAAAGAGAATGTGAATAAATAAATGCAGTGGAAGCATTCTTTAAAAGTTTAACAAGCTACTTGGTTAACAGTGTTTACAATCGCTGAAGAACACAAATATACTCTTCCCCTAAAACTGACAAATTGGGTGCCACTGCTTCTTGTCTGCTACACATTCCATTCTTGTATTCTTCATCAAACTGCTGTGCTAGGTGCCTGCCCTATGACCAGGCTATAGCTGATAACTTAGAAAGTTTTTTTATCTACACAAAGTTATTTCTGAGTGGTGCCCACACTATACCCTGCAGGGTAGCACAATTATTTTGATAACTCCTCTTCCAAAGCCCCAGATTCTACCAGCTTATTCTCAAGACACCTAATTATTGCATTAAAAGAAAAGACGGAGGTCAATTTTCCATGTCTATATAGTTCATAATAAAATTTTCTCCTAAAATGTACCTATTCCTACTTGTTTCACACATGTCAAAAGTGAGGTCCACTAAAAATCTCACCACAACAATTAAGAGTGGAAACAGGACCAGAAACTATGTATTTAATTCCCAGTTTTGTATGGCTGTCTCCACTCCACTGGGGAGAAAGCTTCCCTAAACCCTTCTCTTTTCCTAAGTTCCTTGCAGTCACTTTTGATTTTGTAGTAGCAGATAGTGGCAATGCCATTGGACCAAAGCAACGTTGAACCAGAGGAGAGGGAGAGAAGCCATGGGGGCCACAGGGCAGCATGGATGGATGCTCTGGAAGGGACTGGAATAAAGAAGCATGTGGTATTAGTAGCAGGTTACCCCTTCTCTGACCCCTCAGAGGAGACTCAGAAAAGAATAAGTGAAATATTCATTGCACCTACCGATGTGGTCCACAGATGCTGTTATTTGTTTTAATCCACTTGAAACAGAGTATCTTTTTAAAAGTCTACTTCAACAAACAAGTCTATAACTAGAGTAACTGCTTGGACAGAGGGTCCATGGTGGCACACAGCTCTAGAAAGAAGACTGAGAGGAGTCTAGCATGCCAAGAGGCGAGGTCTGGAGCAAGGAGGAGGTGCTGCACATGAAAGGAGTCAGACTGGATGTAGACTGATTCGCTGTAAAAAAGCAGTCATGGGTACCAAGCAAAGAATGAATTATGGTGCTGTATGGAGAGAAATGGGCTCAGGGCAAATTTATTATGCTCCATTTCCACTCTGCTAGCAGGCTGCACAGTGTCTCAGAGGTACAGGTTTACTCAGGACTGAAATTTTACATCCAGAGACACTATCTCTAATAATCTCATTTGGTGAGATGAGAAAATCATATCTTGTAAACTGATCATCCCTTTCCAAAAGCCCATATAAAAGTTTACAGGCTGTTGAGGTATCTAGCCATAGCACAAGCTTCTATTATAGGCACTGCAGAGACAATGCACTTAAAGATGAAATTATTTTAATAAGAATGCTACTACCCGGTATGTGCAGTTTGTTCTTTACAACCGGAACTTCATAAATTTTTATAAGGTGTCTATTTATTGCCAGGCTCAGGAGCTGCTATGTCACCATTGCTCAGTCAAAGCCTTTCAAATAAAGGAATTTTGATCTGAGTGAGATACATTATGTGATATTAAGATATATGACCCCATATCCATTTCCAGAGTCTCCTCAGTAACATTTGTGTCTTCTATGCAAATGTTAAAATAAATATAATCTCAACCACTACGAAATGGGCTGCTCCTTTGGCCATTGTACATATTGAGCAGAATGCCTCAGCAGGAAGGAAACTTGACTGTCCTCTACTAAGTCTACAACAAGAAGAAATGATGTTCAAGAGTACAACAAAACCCATGCCAAGGAAACTTCTTCAGGACTTGGGTGTTGGTCTCTTTCAGGTGTTGTAGAAAAGAGGAAGAGAAAAAGAGAGGGGACTACTTCCAAATAATAGCAGCTATCATTTCTAAGGGTTTATCAGGTTTCTGGCACAGGAAAACACTTAATATACACTATCTCATTGAGTCTTTGCAGTCCTATGAGATACATAACATTGTGCCCATTTTACAATAGAGGAATCTTCGGTTTAAATATGTTTATAATTTGCCTAAGGCCATACAGCAGGGACTCAATCTGGAGGTGTCAGATCATAAAGAGTATAGTCTTATCCCGATGCCATCTCCCAAACAAGCTTCTAAGCCCAACACTGCTTCCCTTGTCAGCATCATTTTGGCTTTGTGGTTATTTGGGAGAATACCATGCAGAGGAAAAGGACAAGAGGACTTCAGAAAACCTTTGAAGGGGAATGAGATTATGAATTACAGAATTTAAGACTGAATGAGTCTTAAAATCATCATGAATGAAAAAATGAGGTGGTCACAGGACTAGTTACAGGTTACACAGCTAGTTAAAAGCAGGAGAAGGATTTCCTCCTCATCCTTCCACTAGTGATGCCAATGACAACACATCTATTTGGGGAGATGAAGGAGTTGCATAATAGCTGGTTTTCTCTTCTCTAATTTTGGAGATTTTTTGGCATAATTCTTTCCCTCCATCCCTGAAATAGAATGGGTGGGGTAAGCAATGAGGATGTGATTAGTATTGGGAAGGTAGGGTCCAGAAGAGAAAGAATATTCTGGTATTTTTCCTTTTAGTTTCAAACGTTGAGGATAAAAGTCATCATGGATATTTCTTTTGAGGGAGTGGTGTGATGAGAGGAGCAATCAAATATTGAGTCAATAAACATTAGCATTTACTATCTGCTAGACACTTATATAGTCATTAACCTGATAAATAAATCAAGGGGTCTGCCCTCAAGTAGCTTACAGTCCAGTGAGAAAAATCAACATAAATATATCATTACAATCGAATATTGCAAGCACCATAAGTAACACAGAAAAAGTGAAACAGAAACATGAAAAGATTATCAAGGAGTTGAGCTCAGCTGTGATGGGTAAGGAGCACAACCTGTGAGAAGTCACTGAAGATGAACACAGAACTTGACCCTTGTGTGAAGGGTAGCAAACAATTACAGAATTCTGGCTAAGAGGGAACACACTGGGATCTGTGCCTTTTTCTGTTAAATGAGATAATGCTTTGGCATATAGTAGATGTTCAATAAGTGCAGTGTTCTCAAAAGTTGGAAAAATAATAAAAAGCTGGGGGGAAAGGTGAAGTAATTATTCTGTCATCTTTCAAGGAGTTCAGGAACACCTCTCTCACTTCCTTTCTTTTCACATATCCCTCTTCCCTGTAGTCACTCCTCAAATTATTTTATCAATAATGCCAAGAAGGGGACAGATTGTAGCAATGAGCTCAAATGAGCTTCCACTCAATGCAAGAATTCCTTCTATTATGTCTAGTGGCTGATCCTCTCATCCATCACATATTTTCAGCTACAGGGAGCATGAAACCCAAGGCAGTCATACCATTAATGGACAGTGAATCATATGAAAGTTCTTTCTTATACTGAGTTGAAATCTGCCTCCCTATGATCCCATCCAGTGAATCTGGTTGTGCCTGCTGGAACTTCAGAAAATGAATCTACTTCTTTGTCCACATGTCATCCCTTCAAGTGTTTGCAGGCAACTAGTCTGTTCAAAGCCTTCTCTTATTCAGAACCAGATGGGGAGGCACATGCTTTGTCTGTCCTCTTGCTAAAGGGGGTTAAGAAACAGCAGCCAGGGAGGTGCGGGAGACTCACACAGATTCTGCTTTGTGTCTTTCATCATGTGAGGCTGCTTAGAGTGGCTTCAGCAAGTGCTGAAATCATGATCCTAGTGCACACTTTCTTGTGGTTATAATAAGGCTTGCGAGAGAAGAAAAAGTGGGCTAGACCGAGAGATCCTTAGTGTGGTATGACCTTTCCAATTAAACACAGGCCCTGCAGACTCTTAAAAATCCATCCCGTGGAGGGCTCCTCAAATTGCCACCATAATTAGCCTTATGCAACAGTTCAGATGTTTCATTTTGCATTTTTTTCCTTAATGTTAGAAGATAACCTTGCCATGTGACCAGCAATTTGCCTCTTAAGAAGATCTGGAAAGTCTGACATCTCCTATAAGCAAAGTTCCCTCTCACATTTATTTTGGTTGATGTTATCATTTTCTGAGTAGGTCAACCATTTTGTCAATCACCCCTTTCACCAGTAACTTCAGTTACCATTGAGCCCTTCCTTACAGCTAAAGAAAGAAGTTGAGGCCAGACACAGTGGCTCATGCCTGCAATCCCAATACTTTGGAAGGACAAGGCAGGAGGAATGCTTGAGGCCAGGAGTTCAAGGCCAGCCTGTGCAACACAGGAAGACATCACTTGGATAGTATTTTTCAAATTAGCTGGCCATAGTGGTGCGCACCTGTAGTCCTAGCTACTTTGTAGGCTGAGGTGGAAGGGTCCCTTGAGTCCAGGAATTGGAGGCCACAGCAAAATATGATTGCACCACTGCACTCCAGTCTGGGTGACAGAGCAAGACCCTGTCTCTTAAAAAATAAAAAGAAAAGAAAGTTGACATCTATGAGGGCTGAATCAGGCTGAATGTAGGGTTCAATCATAACATGACCCTACAACAAAAAACTGCTAAGCTGTCCCTTTATGCCACCTTCCTCTCAATCACTCTCTGAGGTTTTATAGATAAAGCATTACTTCACAGGATAGAACACTGTTGCTGGATTTTAAAATAATCAATGATCAGAGTAAGAGCTATTCATGACAAGATGCATCAAAATTTTCAATGTCATTTTTGTTCATTACATATAGCAACATGAAAAAATTCTATAGTTTGCAACTGTAAATGGATCTACAGAAGTACACACTGAAGACTCAGAAGAATTGTTACCCATACACAGTAAACATTTTTTCTTGCTATAATTAATAATTCAGAAATGTGATTTCAAGAATCAAATTTTCCTAAAGATCAGACTACCTTTGACCCATGCCAGTTATGAGTACATTACACTGTTCATTTCCCAGTGTAATATAAAAGAAAGACAACAGATCTGAAAACCTGTGAAATTCTCGACAAATTTAAACCTTGCTTATGAAAGCTATGCGCAGTGAGGCAAGAAAGACTTCAAGGATTTGCAAGGGCTGAAAGAGGAAGTCTCTGCCAGGGCAACAGCAGTGTGAATGTGCACCACCACATCTGTGCGTTTGACACAGTCATCTCAATCTCCACTTGGCAGCTATGGAAAAGGGAAGGCAGGAAGGGACCATAGAGAAAGGAGCCTACTTCTCATCATAAAACCACAAGGACAGAATAAATGGCTTTTCCTAGGATGCAGAGAAGGAAAAAGCAGCCTGCAGACTTGCAAGGGGAGAGATACTGCTCACATTCAATAGCCATACTGGTCTCAATACTATCCATCTGGTCACTGCCATCAATGTGGTTACAAAAAGACTGCGAGTCATGGAGGCAAAGGTGAAACTCCATGTAGTCATAATTATCATCTTGGTAGCCAAAAATTGCTGGCTCCAGCACCTCACCCCCTACCACCTCTTTTAGATTTTGTAGGGTTACGTTTGGGCCCTGGAATCCATATACCATGAGTGAGCTCACATAGATACTGCGGCAGGTGTCCAGTGGTTCATGCTGGCATGGAAGCCCATCATGGACTAAAACCTGTAGGTAAAGGCCAGTGAATACCCAATGAGAGAGCACAGACTGGTTCTCCAGAATTCACACATGACGGGCTCCACGTGGGTGATTTCTCAGAGCAACTTAAGGTAGGAGTGTTCTCCAAGTGTGGTCTGTCAATCACCTGGGATACTTAGATTACTGGGTCCTACCTCAGACCTAGTGAGTCAGAGCTTTCAAGGGTTAATTCCATGAATCTGTATCTTTAGCCAGTTCCCAGGTCTTCTTTCACATGCTAAAGTCCAATAATGACTACACTAGAGATGGTTTTAGAACCAGCTTGATGACGACAAGCATGGGAGAAAAGATGACTATGCAAAAGAGGAACAAGACTAAATCTTGCCTTCTTCATTCTGAGTCTTGAAGATTTTATTCCTGTCAAAGTTAGATTGACCCTTAAGAACCACACATGTAGTAATGAGGTATATATGGACTTAAGCTCTTTGGTAATCCTCCCCACAGTTTGCCAATGATATCTTTCTCTTACAAATTATTTTTCTTTCTATATTCCAATTTACAAAATCAAATTTGAATGTGAAAACAAATGCCTATGAACCCAGGAGAGGTGACCATCCAACGATTAATACAATTCTAGTGCCTGAAAAAAAGACTGTCCTTAAATGAGTCTGCCCTAGTTATACAGACTCTGTTTACATAAGCTGGCTTCTCTACCTGGATCACTCCCTCACTTGGGTCATTTCCAAACATTCCAGGTTTACACATGTGTACTAAGTTCAGAAAGCATATTCACAAGAAGCTATGTGTTAAGTTACTTGGTCTTCCAAAAGTCCAAGAACCCAAGTGCACCTGTGCTTCATATGGTTATAAATTTTCAGAAGTCCTCGTAGTGCTTAGAATTCCACATTTTTATGCTCTTTCATTTCATTGTTCTTTTAAAGTAAACAAGGAAAGGCAGATGAGAAAACAGAAAATACACAATTGAAAAATACCTAGTAAGTTTCAAACTGAAGGTTTAAAAGTCAGAGTTGCAGAAGTTATCTTGGCAAAGAAATCAGTGTACCTATAGGTGTTTAATATTAATAATTAAACTGTATAATGTACAATTATGGCTACCTATATGAGTGTGGTAGGTGCCAAGAACTTTGTGAAGTATGTTATGTGCATTATCTAATTTTATCTGATGACAATCCCATGGAAGATTCTTTCATTATCTCTCAGACTTGGTAAACTAAAGCACAGAGAGGTTAAGTAACTTAGTCAAAGTCTCACACAACTAATAAATAGAACGGAAATTTGCATCCACAAAGTATGACTCCAGAAACAAACTCAACATTTAAGCTCTGCTACTTCCCATCTTCAATAGTGCATCACATGCAGAGACTAAGATGTGTTCAATCATCAGCATTTCCAGATGTCTAAGAACATGCGCAATGGCTAACTTATTTAAATAAAGAAAATTTCATATATATAAAATTGAAATGACTGTGTTTATATACCAGTATGCGTATTTGTATACAAACAATGGCATTTTTGTGCTCTTATTCTAAGCATTAGATTTTTCATACCATGTAAGTTTTACCTTCTACCTCAGTCTGTGAGAAAAAGTTTTTTCACACCCAAAGTATCAAATCTAAGGAAATCACAGGGTCCACACAATTTCTCTGTGAAGCTTAAGTGCTAGTGTCAATGCCGGAAGTTTTCTATTCTTACTAGTAATGTTTAATTTCCCTAGACTCAAATTTTAAATATTCTAAATTCTTTGGGTCTCATTTTTCTAATTTATCAGTGAGGATTTTGTATAAAGATCTCTTTTAACTCTAAACATACAATGACACTGATCTAATGATGGTCTTTGAATGAATGGCAGTCATTATCATATCCTTACCTATTATTAGGTTGCCATAAAAAAAGGCAAAAACTGTAACTACTTTTGCACCAACCTATTTTACAGGAATAGGAATCCGTTAAGCCTAAGAGGAATTTGAAGCTGAGCCCTGGCTTGAAATCAGTGTAAGCCAACCAAGAGTCCAGGCCTCCAGGCGATGAAAACTTTATTTACTACACTATTAGTCAGATGGACCTCTTTAACTAATACACATCAAAAATCACAGCTTTCTGTAGAATTTTACACAATTTTAACACTGGTACTCATTATCTCTCACAATGGGCCTTTTCTTAGTGTAGCTCAAAGTACTTTTTAAAATTTCATCATGTCTTCTTAATTGTGTTATAAAAAAGTACACATCACATCACAGTATGGAAAATAAACATTAGGCTGTTGGTGAAGATTTAACTGCAAATATTCTCCTTGATCCTAAAGTAAATAATACAGAAAAGAAACTTTTTATTCCAAGAGAAAACAATGAAAAACTGTACTCATCCACAGTTCTTTCACATGCAAAGGATATAAGCATAACAATCTCTGATAATCATGATTGAGTAACTCTGCCAGGCCCACTGGAATCACAGAGCACCTCTTTTATTTATTTTCAGATGTGTACCGAAAAAAAAGTGGAATATGGGCCCCAGTTAATATTGTTTATGTCCATTTATCTAATCTTCATTTTGCTGATATAATGATAACATAATAACATAATGGCTACTTCAGAATCTCAGCCAAAAAGAAAAGAAAAAGTTGATTAGCTTTAGCCTGCATAGCACAGGATATTGCTCTCTCTCTGTGCTTTTCTTATTTTTAAATTCCATTTCCCATTATAAACTCAGAAATGTAAATGCTTTGTACATTCATATTTATTTCCAAAATAAAATGCTCTCTTAGGTCCATGAATTTCAATCTTTTTTTGTTGATGATAGAACTGTCTTTATTAAAAGACTAAGTCATTTTTCATGAAGTAGGTATGAAAGTCTGGTCATCTTTTGTACCAGTTTATATGTATTTTAATCCATCTCTGCTATTTATGAGATCATAGAGTTGATGTGGCACCAAATAGATCAAAAGCAAAAGGGTGATTGTTTTTTATTAGTATATATGCTTTCTTCTGTATTTTTTCACTGACTTCTAAAAAATATGCTTATACATTTCTTTTCAGACTAATTACCTGGTACTGAATATCTTGAAACTGATCAGGAGGGCAAGAAAAGTGTTAACTTGGCTAAGGCAAGATGACCCGTAACCAATGCAGTAAGTTTGAATAGCATGATTATGGTGATAAACAGCTACTACCATTTCTTGAACAACCACAGTGTGCACAGTACTCTATTGTTGGCTCCAGAGATATTATCCTATAACCAAGTCAGCCCATTTCACAGATGAAGAAATTGAGGGCCACAGAAGTTAAGTAACCCCTGCCCCTAAGCTCTCAAATCTGGTGGTGAGTGGCTAAGCCATGGTTTGATCTAGAAAAATGCTGTGTTCCTAAATACCACACTACACTGCCTTTACAGACCAGGTAGCTCTCCATCCAGACTGGAAAGGGGGAGATTTTTAAAATACTGACAGATTAAACCATCCCCTAGAGATGGCTAAGAGCATCACTGTTTTTCTAAAGCTCCTGAAGTGATTACAGTGTGAATCCAGGAGAGAGAACAACTGGATTAGAGGATACCAAGGAATATTCCTTTTCTTAAGAAATAGGAATATTTCTTCAATTAGTGCTAGAATAACAACTAAAGTTCAAGTTGTTTATCTAGAACAGGAACCTGAAACAGGAACACCAGACGGGGACATACATCAGCACTGGCATCATCAGAAGATTTTTGTTTCCTCCCCTCAACCTGCTCCTCCTTCTGCCCCACGTGCAGATCCCACATGGCATTTTAGTGCTTAAGTAGACCCAGGAGGTAACCCACGCCCTTCATCTACAAGTGATACAGGAGCCCAGAAAAGAAACAGCCATGCCCAACATCTTACCCTAGCAATAAAGAGAGCTTGAGTCTCCTGCGCCCTATTTCAGCACTCCTTTTGCTGAAAAATTTTGGAAGCAGTAGGAAAACAGGTGGGGCATAGAGTCAGCCAAGGCACCTGAAGAGAATTTTAAGAAATAGAGAGAGCAGAGACCAAAAAGAGAGAGAAAAAAAAGTCAAAGCAGAATGGGAAAGGAGAACAGCCACAATCTGCAATCTGCAAATAATAGGGAAATGAGAAGGAATATTTAACAAAGCAACGCAACTGGCCAGAGAAAAATGTAGTAAGGAGAACTAGCAACTGCAATCATGTATCAGTAAAATGAGGTACAAATACAAGGGAATAAACAAACCTTCCATTCAGCTTCGGAAAGCATATCCAAGCCCACAGTACTTTCAAAATAGAAAATAATATTGAACCAAAAACAAACTGTAGAAAATCTCCAGGCAGAGAGGCAGGGGCTGCTAGAAAACCCCAAATCTGTTAAGCATCATCTACTGCCTTGCTTTTCAAAACGTGGTTCAAGGACCACCTATTTCAAAATTACCTGGGAGCTTGTGAGAAAGGCATAATCCTGGGCTTCATCCTAGACTTGTTCAACCACAATCTGCATTTTAATAGGATTTTCTTAATGATTTATACGCACATTAAAATTTAAGAAGCACTGGTTCTACTATAAAAACCATGTCGAGGTGTTAATAAAAAACAGTTATTACACAAATTGGGACTACAGAACTGGGTAAAATTCAATCCAACTAGTTAAATTATTTGTTGATGTCCTACGATACGACAGGCTCTGAGCTGTGTATTTCAGGAAATGAAGGTCCCATGTTAGGCAACGCTGGTGCAGTACTCTTAGGTGAGAATGCAGAAAGCACATACATATCAGGAAGACTCTGACTCGTAGTCCACAGGGAAGAGGTCAAGCAAAATATAACAGAGTTTGCTGGAGCAAAAGCTGGAGTACAGAGGGAGATCAGGAGGCATGTAGCAATTGCACTGACTCTCTGACAAGTGGAAATGATTGTAGGGAAGTGAGAGGGCCCTTCCTAGCAGAGGGAACAACATAAGCAACGACACAGAGCTCAGAGACCTGCTGTGTTAAAGAAACACTGCCTTCAGCCTAGAGAAGTCTCAAATTGTATCAGGGAGACTTGGGACTCTCTGATGACGCCTCAAGACCACCAAGGGTAGGGAGGGGGAACTAGTGGGATTGTTAGGACCCCATTCCAACCATTTAAGATTATATTTTAATAGTAGATTCCAACATTGAAAAATAATATTTGAAATGTATCATGGAGCCAATACATATGGTGCTTTTAAAATTATCACCTAGCGCTGTGCTGGTCATGTAGTAGGCACTCAAATATTCACTGAATAAATTAATAAATTAATGACTGGATCAACCAACCAATGAGATCAAAGTAAAAAAATGCAGCGCTACTTTGAGGCTGGACTGCAGAGGGTCTTCACTGTTTGAGGAGGGGTTTATATGTCACTTGGTAGGACACTAAGGAAAAGTTTACTAGCCAGTGATTAAGCTCGGTTCTCTTCTGGGAAGCTTATTCTGCAAAACAGAGTGAAATGAATTGGGAGAGGATGGAGAGGGGAAATGAGTCAGGAAGCCACTGTAATAGGCTTTAGAAAGAGATAAGAAGACAAAAAAATAGCCACCATGGGAATAGAAAGATGAAGAAGCAGGCATCATAAAGCATCGTGGAGATGAAGTCTGTGGGACTTTGTGAATTTTACGTGGAAAGCAAAGATACTGGGAGGGTCATCAATGACTATGAGAAATATTAAAATTGACACAAAGTCATCCTTGTTCACTTAAGAGAAAGATGTTAATTAGAACTTAGACCTGGTAGAATTGAGGCACCTGAGAGCAATATAAAGCTATCTCTCAGGTGGTTCAAAATGTAAATATAAAATTTTGGAGGGAGAGTAGAGCTAGGATGTCACTTCAGGAAGAAATAATCTAGCACTAATAAAAAGAAACAACTGAATAAAAAGTAACATACAAAACAGCAAAAAGGAGATAACCTATAACCGATGCCACAGAGATCAAGAGAAATCCCCCAAGTTTTTTTTTAAAAACAGAAAGAAAGAAAAAGAAAAGGTAAAAAGACCATACTGAGACACAGTGGGGACAGAGACAGGAATTGGGTGGGGGGGTGGGGTGGAAAAACGGAGATAATGAAATGGCATGGAGGGGTTACAATAAAAACCAGAGGCACATAAAGAGCGGTGGGAAACTAGGACAGACACACACTCCCTGTTCTTTAGATCTTTGAAGACATATAGGATATTATGGGAACAGCAGAGCAAATTTTGCTCTTTATTTATGTGAACAAAGACTCACTCCTGTAAGAAGTTAGTTAATTGCTCAATTTTTTAAATATAAATTGTTGCTGTTAAAAATCAACCAATGATATCTTCAAATTCAGCTGGGAAAAAAAAAAGTCTAAGGGCAGCGGAGGCGGGGTGGCCAGTCCAAGGACTTTAAGATCCTTGTCTTTTTCATGCTGCCCAACTCCACATAGCATCAGTCTATATAGGCATTTCACCTTTCAGAATTGTTTTGAAAGATTTTTTTTTTTTCTCTGAATCAGGTCACTTGCCTGAGAAAAAGAATGCTGAGGGCACCTGATGTGCTTTGATCGAGCCTCATTTAATAGTTACACTTTTTAGAGTTTTCCTCCAGCTGCTGACAGGTTTCACTAATTGGCCATATTTGTGTGACAAGTACTAATGACAGTTTCCTCTCTGATTTGACTGTAGAGGAGACACCTCCATTTGGTTTTCTTTGTACCTCAGTTGAAGAAAAATACATTAAATTCATTGTTTTTCTTTTTCTTCTGTGAATCTGTATATTGTTAAAATGCTGTAAAATATCAACTTTTTTTCAATACAGATAATACTTAGTGGTTATTAAACTTCTATAAAGAGATCATTACTTATGTAATGTAAAATAATATACTGCAAACAAAGCACATAATGATGCTGCAAAACATTAATATCACCAAGATGATTCCAACATGGACAGTAATTTTTCCTTTGTTAGGAGAATTCACCTTCCCCAAAGCATTTTGCTACTAATGCATCCAAGAGAGGTCAAGGAGATCTACAAGAACAGCTATTTGATTTGTGGTTTTTATCCCAAGCTTCCTCAAATCACTTTTGGAAATAGGTAAGAGTGTAAATTATAAATCCACAAATATTTAATTTATGGGAATATAGAATCTGAAAAACAACCAACACTTTGATCAAGTAAGCATTTTTTTCCATCTTACAAACCTCAAGCAACAGAACTTGCAATGCTGTATTTTGCATTCTAAAGGCATTTATCTGTTACAGGGAAGGGGCATCACATACTCAATGCACATATGGCATCAAAATAAGATTAAAGGACTCTGAAAACCGGTGAAATTTGGCCCTGGAACATTTAAGGAAGTTCTTTCAAGCCAAAGCCTTTAACTTATCTAAGATGTAGCTTATTGACTTTATGAAAAGCCTTCTTTTTAATTAGATAAATGCATTTCCTACCATTTCATGAATTGTGTGGAAGCTGCCAGTTTCCACGCTTTATGCTGGGCCCTGTAACACAAATGTTTTGTTCCTTCTATAGGCACATCTTTTGCTACTACATCTTGACAAAGTTTGCATTCCCCTTGGCGTGATATTCCTCAGCAAAGCAAAACCAAAAGGAAATGCAAACCTCATTTCTGTATGAAAATGAAAGAAGACGTTTCCCAACCCAAGAACTTTTGAGAGCATTCCAAAACTGCGTTTATTTTGTATTCATGGGTGTGGGGAGAGGGGGGATACTTCTTGGCAATTTATTTCCCCTAAAGAACAGCACTCCCTATCCAGGTTCACCATAAAAACTGTTTGTCCTCCAGAGGCTAGGGAAGCATCGTCCTGCCAGCTCTCCCTTCTCCCCACGGGCCCCCGCACATAACAGTGGCGAAACAGATGGTCCTCCCCCTCCCCTTCTCCTCGTCCCTTCCGCAATCCCACAGTGTCCTCCCACCCTTCCCTGACACCTTCACCAGTGCTTAGTGTCCGAGGCCGCCCCTCAGGGCTTCCAACAAGTGCAAACTTTGTGGACCTTCTGAACTCTCCCACGACCCCAAGCTTCGACCGCTACCCTCCTCCCACACCTCGGTCCCCTAACTACCCATTTGCCGGTCATTGAGAGAACGACAGACCCCAAACTTCCAGCCCAGGTGACGAGGCGCTGCGGCTAACCACAGCGGGGCACTCTCCTCGTCCTCTCTCCTCTCCATCCGTCCTTGGAAATTGGAGCCTAACCCGGGGAACTGAGGAGTCTGCTCCTGTAGCTTCCACGACCTAATCCTAACTCCATGGACTCGCAGGAGTTAGGATTAGGTCGTGGAAGCCAGAGGCGCCTGGGCGCCCTCCTCTACAAGTGGGACCACAAGTGCAAACTCTACCGGGAGGGGGGGCTCCCGGCCATTCCCTAGGGCGGCGCGTCCAGGTGCAGGCTAGCTAAGCGTAGGCGGGCGGGGGCCAGGCAAGCAGAG